>NC_086449.1:71917565-72060065 GCF_028390025.1 Pseudophryne corroboree | reverse complement strand
CGGGTTACCGGAAAGCGAGGAGCAAGGAAAAGATGTGGGAAAAGTAGAGAAAAGAACGCTGCAAAGCATCACATCTCATCCAGACGGGCAACGTCCTGAATTTGGCTGCACACTCCTCAGGTGTCTCCGCAGACAGGTGCTCATATAGAAACAGACAGATAAATGTTCTGACAGGAGCCGGACTTAACAGTTGTATACCCAGCAGAGAGAATACACAGCCAACTGCTGATGTATGCCCATCAATATGTCCGAAGATCTGCCTATATATACACGTAGAAATCTATACAGGATCTTCATGCATGCAAGTCCAATTCACAGGCAACAAAAATAGATATATGTGTATAAAAATACAGGTTAGAAACAGGGAGGGATCAATCTTTCCCCCGCCACCTCTCCTGTCTTTGCTTTTAAAAAATAATAAAATAAAGTAAAAAATAAAAACAAATTAAAAAAATAAAAGAAAGGAAAATGAAAATAAAAAAAAAAAGGACTGAGGGGTCTTGCGTCGCGGACCCTCTCCCCAGCACGCTCTGCCGTTTTCAGAGCTGCCGTTTTTCAGAGCTGCATCTTTCAAGATCCTGCAATCCGTCCGGGGCGGTGGGAGGAGGAGGGGGTGGGTGAGAGGAGGGTGGTAGGTGGGGGGTGGTGGTGGTGGTGGGGGGGGCTGACTGGGAGCGAGAGGAGGAAGATGAGGCAGGAATCAGAGTACGGGGGAGTCTCTGAGCACCTCACGATTTAGCCACGGTGACATTTAGAGATGGGAAAATAATCCATGCTGGCCAATTGATTAAAGGATAAATGACAGTGGGGTGTTGAGAGACTGGTTTGGGGGGTGATTTTTTGCTAGGGCTAGAGGCTGCCATAGGATTCCTCCTCTCACTGCCCACATCTCTGCCTCAAATATGAAGCTCCAGTTTGTGGTCCAGCCTGGGAAGATAGAAGCTAGGTATCAATCCTCCACAGCAGCAGAGAGCAGAGAGAGTGATTCAGGAGGAGGGGGAGAAGAGAGAGAGAGAGATGGGGAAAGAAGGAGGGGAGAGATATGCTGCAGTCCACATCACCACTCCCCCAGTCCTTTGAGATGCTAAAAGGTCTGCCTAGAATCGGCCATTAATCCTAAACATTTGGGTGAAATAAGAGGTTAATGTACATATAGAGCATTAAGAGCCCAGTCAGGGTAAGTCTGGGCAGCAGTTGGATAGAGAGGTAGAAATGATACACCTAATATTACCATTCAGGGGAAGGTGTAGGTGTAATGAGAGTAAGCTGGCCAATTTATCCTGGCTGCTCAGTCTGAGCCACACATGAGAGCCCTAGGCCAATCACTGCAGCAGCTGTCCTGCCAAACCCACAGGAGTTTCTGTAGGGGGGGGAGCAGGAGACACAGGATCAGGAGGAAGGCAGTAATATGCCAAGGGAAGTGGAAAGTGGCACAGGGGAAGGGAATGGCAGCTGGGGATGAGATGTGATGAGCATTGGGTCAGACACACAACAGAGTATTGGGGTTATGTTGCAGGAATAGCAGACCCTCCAACATGACCCGCCCCACTAGGTACAAAATGCTCTGTTTCTGGACTTCCCTCTTAATTTATGATTTCCATCACCTGTGTTGAACTAGTTAAATGATAAGAAAGCTGTTTCTTCACAGGTGATGGCAATAATAAATTAAGAGGGAAGTCCAGAAACAGAGCATTTTGTACCTAGTGGGGCGGGTCATGTTGGAGGGTATGGAATAGGTGGAAGTGGCAGGGAGAGTGTGTGAGCTGTGGGTAGGAAGAGAAGTTAGGGTCAGCTGTAGAGGGCGCTGCTGAGTAAGAGGGAAGCGATGCAGTGATGATGTGTCACACACTGCACATATACAGGCTAGGCAAGGGAAGTCAGTGGGAGCTGTCCAAGGTGCTGAACACTACAGCAGCAGCAGCCTATGCTACTGCACCAAGCTTAACACTTCATGTGCCTGCACACCTCCCCTCCTCCTTCCAATACCAGCTTTCCTCTAGCTACACAGACCAGAAAATAGGTGCAGAGTCCAATAGCAGGCAATGGACCTGCTTACCAGAATGTCACCTGTATGATACATAGCAATCATTATCTCATATTCCTCACTGCAGTGTAGCACACACACGTTTCTAAGGAGCATCATTGTGTATAGGGTCTTTGCTTTATCACTGCCACGGCTGCATTTATTTCCTGACACTGTGTTATCGCCGATGAGTAAGTTGGGCTGACACAGCGCTAGCACTGACCGCCCCCTGCAATGTCCCCGCTGTGATAGTAGCCTGCCATTACACTAGTGTGTGTCACTGTGCTAACACCACCAGACTGACACTGTTCCATCCCTGCCTATTTGTCACTATCACACCGCCTAAGTGGCATCGCTTCCCACGCACATATTTATTATTATTATTATTATTATTATGTTGCTGCTAACCTACTCAGTTACTGACCTGTTACTGCTTTATTTCTCCACACACTGCATCCTCACTTGTCTATCTCTACAGGTCACATACTGGGGTCTAGTCATTATCCCTTAATGGCCGAGCGTCCCCATACAATAGTATGAGGACTGAAAATCATCAAAATCCAAAATACTAGATTTTCGGAACTTGACAGCAGAACCCAATCTTCAGATGGCATTGGTTGGCAGACCAGGGGCGCATCATGAAAGGAGAAGGCCCATGTGCACTCTCTGGCCCCCTCTTCTCTAGCTGTCAGAGCAATAGACTGTGGGCGCTAGAGTCACTGGGAAACCCTAATGCTGTCCCATACCTCCCAACATCTGGAGGCTTGAGAGCAGGACCCTATCACGGCGTCAAAAAGAGGGTGTGGCCTAATGAAAATCGGGCATGGCTTTGCATGAATGACATGATTGCGAGCCACGCCTCCCATTTCCGTCACAGTGGGGCCAGGGCCAGTGCTCTGTGAGCTGCTACCCATGCCCTCAGTCCCTCTGCCTCACTGGAATGGATGCTGTGCGCATGCGCACTGCGTCTATTCACTGCTGCTCTGCTCTGAACTGAGCAAAGAAAGATCAGGAGCCTCCCAACTGTCCCCCCACCGCGGGACACTGCAGCCCGCGAGAGGGACAGCGGGAGAGACCCCCAAAAAATGGGACTGTCCCACGAAAATCAAGACAGTTGGGAGGTATGCTGTCCCCTCGTATGCATGCACAGGTCTCCGGGAAAATGGTGCGGTGGACATTTTCCAGGTGATTTTACTACAGCGCATGTGTGAAACGCCAAGAAAATGGCCACCGAGGTATTTTTCAAGTTGTTTCTGCAGCGACGCTGATGCCTGCGCATGACTCCGGAGGCTAAGTATTGACAAAATGGGTACAGGGTGTGAGGTGTTGGCCGCCCTGGACCCCGTGTGCACCGCACATACTGCACCCATTATAGATACGTCAGTACTTCTTCATATGGAAAGGAGGACCGGGCTGCAAAAAGATATTTTTTTGGATCCCTCCCTGTTCAGATCACTGCAGTTACACTAATTTATACATGCAGTGCTACTGGGGGATGCAGTTAATTTACCGGCTGTCGGGGTCCCGGCGGTCAGGAGACCAACACTGGAATCCTGACAGCTGCCGAAATGCCGCCGGTCGGAAACTTGACCAGAGCCCCAAATTTCCACTCGGGTGGTGGTCCACGCCACCACCTGGTGGGCAATATAATTCACTTGCCACCGGGCCCGAAGCGTGGCAAGCGCAGCGAGCCTATGACGGGACACACTGTGCTCACCTTCGAGATACTGGCAGTCGGGATTCCGGCGTCGCTCTCTTTCCCACCGTGATCCCGACTGTCAGTATTACATACCGGACCCGCTACTGGTCTGTCATTATTACACTGTAACAGTTTTAGCAGAGGACTGTCGCAACTCTCGCAGGGATGGTGTGGATGCTGGCCATACTTGTAGGATTGGCGCAGACCCAGAGCAGAGAAGCCAAGTCTAACATATTGGTGGTCTTCATTAGGGGGTTTGGACTGTGTTGCGCCTGATAAGCAGATCACGGTTCCTAATGTGCGGGGATGGCGGACACTGGAGGAACTGAAGGCAGGTAGAGTACTAGGCATTGTGAGATGTACTGAAGCATAGTCAACAAAAATGGGTCAGAACAAGACGGGAAATGCGGTACCAGGGAACTGGCAGACTCAGGTTGGGAGAAAAACCAAGGCCAGAACTGGAAAGTCACAAGGAGCAGTACCAAAAGAGCAGGTAAGGAGAACCGTCAGACGGAGAACAGGTAATAACACTGGAAACTCTAACAAACCAGATGCTGGAGTACAGGATGTGAAACTAATATTTCTAATCGCTCAGGCGATTCCAATCTGGCACCAAACATCACACTTAGCTTTAAATTTAAAACAGTGGTGGGCACCAAACACCTAACAAACATTTTAAGGGGAAACTTTGAATAAAATTTGCATAGAAGCTTGGGAGCATGGACATCCAAGGATTTCACCCAACATCTCACTCTCTCTGGACAGTAACCCCGTCTACTCAATTAAGTACTGAATGGACCTGCGAGATATTCTAGAATCCATAATCTGTTTCATCATATTCCTCCTGGTGGTTAACTGGGATGACAGAATGTGGACACTTGGGTGTGAAAAAATCAAATTAGGACCAGAGGTTGTAAGAGGAAAACATGAGAGACATTGGCAATCCTGAAAGTAAGCAGAAGAGTCTACCGGAATGCCACAGGGTTGATAACCTGTAAGATTTGGAATTGCTCAATGAATTTAGGAGCAGTCTTCATGGCGTGGACTTTCAGATGTAAATGTCTTATTGGCAGCTAGGCTCTGTCTCTTGGCTTTAAAAATGGTACCTTACTTTCTTTCCTTTTGGAGTATAACCTGTAGCGCAAAGAAGCCTTACATAGATTCTTTTTTACATCATGCCAAAGGTTGACAAAGAGTTTGACTGTGTCACGTACTGTTGGAAGGGGTACTGATTGACAGGAGGGAAATTCAGTTAGGACAGGATGGCAATTCAGTTAGGACAGGATGAAACCCATTCAGGATGAAGAAAGGAGACTGACCTGTAGAATGAAACTACATTTACCTTCAGTGATCCTTACGGACCAAGTGGGTTTTGTCTTGGGTGGTGAGGTATGAGACAGCATGACCAAAATGCTCAGTTTAATTCACTTAGCATCCTAATCACCAGCGGTTTCTATGCTATTGTTGAAGGATGCTGAGAAGGTCGTGGGCTGCATTAATTGGGCGTTCATGTCAAGTCTGTTGGAGCATATGCGACTAAAGCCAACATCGCTACATAGAATATTGGTGCTCTATTGGGGGCCCTCAGCCAGAATTAAAGTGAATGTGGATTTTTCTAACCCGGTTCAAATTTTTTATGGGATGAAGCAGGGAAGCCTATCGTCTCCACTGGTGTTTGTTCTATGTATAGAAGCTTTGGCACAGGCCAATCAGACGAATCCATATATCTCAGGTTACTAGGTGGGTTATTCCGAACATAAACTAGCCCTTTTCGCTAATGATCTTTAGCAATTATCACGAATCCTACAGTCTTCCCACCCAATTTGATAAAAGAATTCAAAACTTCTCTCCTTTTTTAAAATCAATTATTCTAAATCGGTAGCGTTGAACTTTACTGTAGCCCCTCCAGTTTTTACTGGTTTACAACAGACTTTTATCTTTAAGTGGCATCCCTCATATTTTAAGTATCTGGGAGTGCTTTTTCCAAGGATCTCTATAAGGTGTAACACATCCTGGATGGGGGCCTGACATGTAAACATCAGGTATCAGCCACAATCAAATCCTCATTCTTTTATCTAAGAAACACAGCCAGAATCAAGCACTTAATTCCCTCTGAAGATCTGCCTAATGTCATACATGCATTTTGTATCATCATGCCTAGACTACTGCAAAGCCTTCTACGTTGGTTCCCCAGCAAAAGAACTGCACCTCTTACAGCTGGTAAAAAACACAGCTGCCAGGCTGTTAACCAACCAGCTCCATTCTAGCCACATAACACCCATTCTCTACTCCCTCTACTGGCTGCCTGCAAGATGGCGAATCGTTTTCAAGATTGTCTTACTGACTTTCATTGCCCTAAATGACCAGGTACTGTACCTGAGGCAGCTTCTGATTCCATACTGCCCCACTCTCTTACTGCAATCTATAGGTGAAGGACTATTAGCAGTACCTAGAATCTCCTTGATGATTTTAGGGAACCCGTGTAATCCCTAGATTGCTTTGATGAACACATCAGCTAGCTTCAGAGCCGAGGGTAATCCCTTTAATAGAACATAAAGGGCTGCTTTGGAGAACCTGTCCACCACCACCCAGGTGGTACTGAATCACTGACAGGGGAATAGTTTTGTAAAGTTCATGGAGATATGGATCTACAGATGACCTGGAGTTGGTAGGGAAACATGAGGGTGAACCTTGTGGTGAACAAAGGCAGAAAATGCTGCCATGAAATCCTTTACATCCTGATTTACAGACAGCCACCAGTAACTCCAGAGGCTCAAGTCCAGGGTCTTTTTCCCCCATCATGACCGGTGGAGAAGGATGCATGTGCCCACTGGAGTAACATTGGGCAAAGTTATAATAACACAAATGATTTTCCAGAAGGTATTTTCACTTTGTTAGTCACTGAAAGGATACACGCTGAATGAACAGGACAGCCTTGATGTTTTTGTTTCCAGAGTGGTAAGTGATCACAAGATTGAAACGATCAAGAACAAAGACCATCTGGCCTGGCAGAAGTGAAAAAAGTAAACTGTTTGGAGATAAAACTGAGTTTTATGGTCAGTGAAGACCATCACAGGGAATTTTGCTCCTTCTAACAGTTTCCGCCGCCACTTCTGTAAGACAGATTTAATAACTAACAATTCCTTGTCCCCCACAGTATGATTCTTTTCGGGAGCTGAGAACTTGCAGGATAAGAAACCTTAGGAATATCACTTCCTGGCTCTGTCTATTTGAGACAGGACAGCCCAAACTCCATGGGTAGAGGCATCCACTTCTAGGAAGAAGGCTGATCGGGATTCAGTTGCCTTGGAATTGGTGGTTAGAGTTGTTCTAGTTGAGTAAACGCGTTCTCAGCTTCCAGAGGCCAATGCACAATCAAAAAGTTCTGAAGTAAAAAGGCTGGGGATACCGATCCTTCACTGTAATGGTATTTAATCCCCAGTAATCAATAGAGTGTCTGAGACCCCCATCTTCTTTTTAACAAAAAAGAAGACTAGTCTTTGAGGATACATTTTCCCAAATAATAAATCAATGAGATAATCCAATTCTCGATTCAGGAAGGATCTCTGTAGCTTCCTTGCTAAACACATCACAAAAGGATTGGTAAGGAACCGACTTGAGTGATAGTGGCACTTTGACTAATCCAATGTGGAGGAAATATTGCTGGCAAGCACTTCTGATGGCAGCGAGGTCCCCGAGAAAGGATTTGGTGTTTACTCCAATCAAGGGAGGGAGCGTGTAGGTGCAGCCAGAGGAGGCCCAATATAAGTGGACTTATGGCCATTGAAAGTACAAAGAAGGATAAAAGCTTCAGATGGAGAGCACCAAATTGCAAGCACTGGGTAGGATGATAAACGATAAAAGTAGGAATTTTGTTTCCATCTGCTCTAGTTATACAGATAGGAGACCACAAAGGTACTGTAGGAATTCCAATTTTTTATCAACAATCTTGGCTGCGATAGTTTCAATTTGCCCCGGAATCCAAGAAGGCCACAAGTGACTCTGAAGATGTATTCAACAGTAAGGAAACTTCAATTGTTGTAAACTGTGACAAGGCATCCTCTTTCAGGGTGTATTGAACTGAACCTAATCTGACCACCCTTTGATCAGTTAGGCTTTCCCGTTTCATGAACACTTGGGGCAATTGGCGAAAAGGTGTCCTGGATCCCTTCAGTACAGGCAGAGCTTGTTCCCAAGCCTCCTTTATCGCTCCTCAGACATGATTTACCAATTTGCCTGGGCTCTTCAGGGGCACAAGAGGGACTGAGAACCAAGGAACCAATCAGTATTTGGAGCAACTCTCCCTATGGCAAAAATCCATGTTGATGCAGAAGGATATTAAATTATCCAAGGATGATGGCAGCTCCCTAGAAGCTAATTCATACTTGACTCATTCAGATAAACCCTGCCAGAAAGTGGCGACAAGGGCCTCGTTATTCCAGTGAGGTTCAGAAGCGGGAGTCCTGAAATGTACAGTATACTGGCCTATGGATTGGGGGCCCTGTTTGGTGACAAAATGGCGGAGGCTGCAGATGTCATTTATCCGAGCTCACCGAAAACCTTATTAAAGGCATTCGGGAGGTTTGCACTATTGTGCACCAGAGGACTTCCTTTCCAAGAGGGGGGAGGTCCAAAAACAAGTTGATGATGTAAGCCACCTTCGTTCTTTCAGTAGGAAATTTGTCAGTCTGTATTTCAAACTGTACTGAAGAGTTTAAAAAAAAAAACCCAGACAATTTTTGGGGTCTCCATCAAATGTTGCGGGATTTGGCATTTGCAGCTGAGATAAGGATCCTGCAGCTTGTTCTGGAGAGGCAGGAGTTGGCGCAAAGAGGCTGGATTGCATCAGACCGTTACACAAGAGTCTGTAAATACTGTGAGGTCTGGGCCTGATCGTGTTCTTGTCTCTCCACTCTATTAAGGAGATGTTCAAGGAGTTCCT
This sequence comes from Pseudophryne corroboree, assembly GCF_028390025.1. NCBI lineage: Eukaryota > Metazoa > Chordata > Amphibia > Anura > Myobatrachidae > Pseudophryne > Pseudophryne corroboree. The sequence goes on along the minus strand of NC_086449.1, from coordinate 72,051,401 downwards.
TCAGTAAGGAATTACCAGCGGCATCCATATGTTTGAGCCAGAGTATACTGTCACAACGCTATTAGGGATGGTGTAGATGCTGGCTGTGCTTGTAGGATTGGCGTAGACCCAAAGCAGAATTGCACCCCTCTGACTAGGTTCCTAATGTGCAAGGCTGGTGGACACTGGAGGAACTGACGGAGGTAGTGAACTGGGCACCGTGGAACGTAGAGGAGCTTAATAGACAGAAACAGGTCAGAACCAGGGAGGCAACGTGGTATCATGGGACAGGCAGAATCATGTCAGATGAAAAACTAAGGTCAGATCCAGAAAGTTACGAGGAGCAGCACCAAAGCAGCAGGTAAGGAGAAAACTATGGTGGTCATTCCGAGTTGATCGCTAGCTGCATTCGTTCGCTGTGCAGCGATGAGGCAAAAAAACGGCACTTCTGTACATGCGTATGCGGCGCAATGCGCACGTGCGACATACTATTACAACGAACTATGTCGTTTCACACAAGGTCTAGCAAAGCTTTTCAGTTGCACTGCTGGCCGGAGAGTGATTAACATGAAGTGGGCGTTTCTGGGTGTCAACTGACCGTTTTCAGTGAGTGTTCGGAAAAACGCAGGCGTGCCAGGAAAAATGCAGGCGTGGCTGGGCGAACGCTGGGCGGGTGTATGACGTCAAAACAGGAACTGAATAGTCTGAAGTGATCGCAAGCGCTGAGTAGGTTTTGAGCTACTCTGAAACTGCACAAAATTATTTTGTAGCCGCTCTGCGATCCTTTCGTTCGCACTTCTGCTAAGCTAAAATACACTCCCAGCGGGCGGCGGCATAGCGTTTGCACGACTGCTAAAAACTGCTAGCGAGCTAACAACTCGGAATGACCACCTATAACACAGTTTATGAGGTTCCCAGGATGCGCACAGCAGCCAGTGTGGTATTCTAAAAAGAGGCTTCTCCTACCTCTGTCACGATAAAAACACACAAAAATAAGAGTATCGCTTCACCAGCGCTGTAAATGAGGATAAAATTCACTCAATCTTTTCCGTCCGTAAAGCTGACCTTGAGAAAGACCCGGCGGAGGGTCATAACCCGTGGGTGCCCCTTGGACAGACCCCTTATTGGATGGATGGAATTGCACGTGGACTCAGCCGGACTGTGAAGGTGATCTGAGACCAGGAATCCCCTTGCTACAGCTGGGAGACACACTGGACATACATGTTTTTAAGAAATGACGTATGCCAGTTCCACCTGACACCGGTAATTGCCCACTTTTTCCACCTTCCTGAGGGGGACAGTCTATTTGTGGATGCCTGCGCCATCATTGTGTGGCTTTCTGCTTTTGTTGTTTTGATTTTAACCTGTGTGATGTATATTATGTGTTTTTAACGTGTGAGATGTTATGTATTCAGACTATGGCTTGGCATATCTTTTTACCTTTTCGGTAACTGCTGAGACAAGAAGCTGTGGTCTCCTGATACCCATAAAGGTAAGGAGAAAAGACTAAATCTGATCTGAACACAGGTAATGGCAGTGAGAGGTCTAATAAACCAGACACTGGAGTACAGGATGTGGGCCCAATACTCTGGCCCTGCATACCGGGCCTGATTCGTATTTTTACCCAAACCCGATGGTTTACATACAAAGCCCGATGGTGGGGGAACTGCACATGTGCAGGACGGGTCCTGCCTGATCACTCACAGTCCCTCTGACAGCATGACCGTTCTAATGGCCAGTCTGAGTAAGCTTTGGCTTATGCAGACTGGCTGAAGGCTGTGACCATAGTGACCGATGGTGATCCGATACTGGGCCTGATTCAGAGTTGATTGCAGCAGCAAATTTGTTAGCAGTTGGGCAAAACCATGTGCACTGCAGGGGGGGGGGGGGGGGCAGATATAACATGTGCAGAGAGAGTTAGATTTGGGTGTGGTGTGTTCAAACTGAAATCTAAATTGCAGTGTAAAAATAAAGCAGCCAGTATTTACTCTGCACAGAAATAATATAACCCACCCAAATCTAACTCTCTCTGCACATGTTATATCTGCCCCCCCCCCCCGCAGTGCACATGGTTTTACCCAACTGCTAACAAATTTGCTGCTGCGATCAACTCTGAATTACCCCCTCTGTGTCTGCACCCTCTTTGCAGCTGTGCAATACCATACCTCCCAACTGTCACGATTTTAGTGGGCACTGTCCCACCAGCTGACTGCAGTGCCCCGCGGTGGGGGGAGGGGAGGGGCTGTTTTAGCAGAATAGCAGTGAATTGACCTTGTGCACATGCGCATGACATCTATTCATGGGGGAGATGGAGTGGGGGTATGGGCAGCAGTTCACAGAGCGCTGGGCATGTCCCCACAGTGACGAAAACATGGCTAGGGCGTGTGGCATCGGGAAGTGCTGCGATCATGAACCACACACCCTAGCAACGAGGCCACACCCCTTACCGGAGTGCGCGCTGGACTGATACTGCTTTATCACTGCACTACCACTGTATTATCACTGGACTGACACTGCTTTATAACTACACTAACACAGTTCTATGACAGGACTGACACTACTTTATCACTGCACTAACACAGTTCTATCACTGGACTGACACTGCATTATCACTACACTAACACTGTATTTTCTCTGACGTCCTAGTGGATGCTGGGGACTCCGTCAGGACCATGGGGAATAGCAGCTCCGCAGGAGACAGGGCACAAAAGTAAAAGCTTTAGGATCAGGTGGTGTGCACTGGCTCCTCCCCCTATGACCCTCCTCCAAGCCTCAGTTAGATTTTTGTGCCCGGCCGAGAAGGGTGCAATCTAGGTGGCTCTCCTAAAGAGCTGCTTAGAGTAAAAGTTTTGTTAGGTTTTTTATTTTCAGTGAGTCCTGCTGGCAACAGGCTCACTGCATCGAGGGACTTAGGGGAGAGAAGTGAACTCACCTGCGTGCAGGATGGATTGGCTTCTTAGGCTACTGGACACCATTAGCTCCAGAGGGAGTCGGAACACAGGTCTCACCCTGGGGTTCGTCCCGGAGCCGCGCCGCCGACCCCCTTGCAGATGCCGAAAAGTGAAGAGGTCCAGAAACCGGCGGCAGAAGACTTTTCAGTCTTCATAAGGTAGCGCACAGCACTGCAGCTGTGCGCCATTGTTGTCAGCACACTTCATAGCAGCGGTCACTGAGGGTGCAGGGCGCTGGGGGGGGCGCCCTGGGCAGCAATGATAGTACCTTATTCTGGCTAAAAATACATCACATATAGCCCCTGGGGGCTATATGGATGTATTTAACCCCTGCCAGGTCTCAGAAAAACGGGAGAAGAAGCCCGCCGAAAAGGGGGCGGGGCCTATTCTCCTCAGCACACAGCGCCATTTTCCCTCACAGAAATGCTGGTGGGAAGGCTCCCAGGCTCTCCCCTGCACTGCACTACAGAAACAGGGTTAAAACAGAGAGGGGGGGCACTTATTTGGCGATATGACTATATATATTAAAATGCTATAAGGGAAAAACACTTATATAAAGGTTGTCCCTGTATAATTATAGCGTTTTTGGTGTGTGCTGGCAAACTCTCCCTCTGTCTCCCCAAAGGGCTAGTGGGGTCCTGTCCTCTATCAGAGCATTCCCTGTGTGTGTGCTGTGTGTCGGTACGTGTGTGTCGACATGTATGAGGACGATGTTGGTGAGGAGGCGGAGCAATTGCCTGTAATGGTGATGTCACTCTCTAGGGAGTCGACACCGGAATGGATGGCTTATTTAAGGAATTACGTGATAATGTCAACACGCTGCAAGGTCGGTTGACGACATGAGACGGCCGGCAAACCAATTAGTACCTGTCCAGGCGTCTCAAACACCGTCAGGGGCGTTAAAACGTCCTTTTACCTCAGTCGGTCGACACAGACACAGACACGGACACTGACTCCAGTGTCGACGGTGAAGAAACAAACGTATTTTCCTTTAGGGCCACACGTTACTTGTTAAGGGCAATGAAGGAGGTGTTACATATTTCTGATACTACAAGTACCACAAAAAAGGATATTATGTGGAGTGTGAAAAAACTACCTGTAGTTTTTCCTGAATCAGATAAATTAAATGAAGTGTGTGATGATGCGTGGGTTTCCCCCGATAGAAATTTATTGGCGGTATACCCTTTCCCGCCAGAAGTTAGGGCGCGTTGGGAAACACACCTTAGGGTGGATAAGGCGCTCACACGCTTATCAAAACAAGTGGCGGTACCGTCTCCAGATAGGGCCGCCCTCAAGGAGCCAGCTGATAGGAGGCTGGAAAATATCCTAAAAAGTATATACACACATACTGGTGTTATACTGCGACCAGCGATCGCCTCAGCCTGGATGTGCAGCGCTGGGGTGGCTTGGTCGGATTCCCTGACTGAAAATATTGATACCCTTGACAGGGACAGTATTTTATTGACTATAGAGCATTTAAAGGATGCATTTCTATATATGCGAGATGCACAGAGGGATATTTGCACTCTGGCATCAAGAGTAAGTGCGATGTCCATATCTGCCAGAAGTTGTTTATGGACACGACAGTGGTCAGGTGATGCAGATTCCAAACGGCACATGGAAGTATTGCCGTATAAAGGAGAAAAAGACAACGTCTTTTCAGCCTCAGTCCTTTCGTCCCCATAAGGGCAAGCGGGCAAAAGGCCAGTCATATCTGCCATGGGATAGAGGAAAGGGAAGAAGACTGCAGCAGGCAGCCCATTCCCAGAAACAGAAGCCCTCCACCGCTTCTGCCAAGTCCTCAGCATGACGCTGGGGCCGTACAAGCGGACTCAGGTGCGGTGGGGGGGGTCGTCTCAAGAGTTTCAGCACGCAGTGGGCTCACTCGCAAGTGGACCCCTGGATCCTACAAGTAGTATCCCAGGGGTACAGATTGGAAATTCGAGACGTCTCCCCCTCGCAGGTTCCTGAAGTCTGCTTTACCAACGTCTCCCTCCGACAGGGAGGCAGTAGTGGAAACAATTCACAAGCTGTATTCCCAGCAGGTGATAATCAAAGTACCCCTCCTACAACAAGGAAAGGGGTATTATTCCACACTATATTGTGGTACTGAAGCCAGACGGCTCGGTGAGACCTATTCTAAATCTGAAATAGTTGAACACTTACATACAAAGGTTCAAATCAAGATGGAGTCACTCAGAGCAGTGATAGCGAACCAGGAAGAAGGGGACTATATGGTGTCCCGGGACATCAGGGATGCTTACCTCCATGTCCCAATTTGCCCTTCTCACCAAGGGTACCTCAGGTTCGTGGTACAGAACTGTCACTATCAGTTTCAGACGCTGCCGGTTGGATTGTCCACGGCACCCCGGGTCCTTACCAAGGTAATGGCCGAAATGATGATTCTTCTTCAAAGAAAATGGACGATCTCCTGATAGGGGCAAGGTCCAGAGAACAGTTGGAGGTCGGAGTAGCACTATCTCAAGTAGTTCTACGACAGCACGGGTGGATTCTAAATATTCCAAAACCGCAGCTGTTTCCGACGACACGTCTGCTGTTCCTAGGGATGATTCTGGACACAGTCCAGAAAAAGGTGTTTCTCCCGGAGAAGAAAGCCAGGGAGTTATCCGAGCTAGTCAGGAACCTCCTAAAACCAGGAAAAGTGTCAGTGCATCATTGCACAAGGGTCCTGGGAAAAATGGTGGCTTCTTACGAAGCGATTCCATTCGGTAGATTTCACGCAAGAACTTTTCAGTGGGATCTGCTGGAAAAATGGTCCGGATCGCATCTTCAGATGCATCAGCGGATAACCCTGTCTCCAAGGACAAGGGTGTTTCTTCTGCGGTGGCTGCAGAGTGCTCATCTACTAAAGGGCCGCAGACTCGGCATTCAGGACTGGGTCCTGGTGACCACGGATGCCAGCCTGAGAGGCTGGGGAGCAGTCACACAGGGAAAAAATTTCCAGGGAGTGTGATCAAGTCTGGAGACTTCTCTCCACATAAATATACTGGAGCTAAGGGCAATTTACAATGTTCTAAGCTTAGCAAGACCTCTGCTTCAAGGTCAGCCGGTATTGATCCAGTGGGACAACATCACGGCAGTCGCCCACGTAAACAGACAGGGCGGCACAAGAAGCAGGAGGGCAATGGCAGAAACTGCAAGGATTCTTCGCTGGGCGAAAAATCATGTGATAGCACTGTCAGCAGTGTTCATTCCGGGAGTGGACAACTGGGAAGCAGACTTCCTCAGCAGGCACGACCTCCACCCGGGAGAGTGGGGACTTCATCGGGAAGTATTCCACATGATTGTGAACCGTTGGGAAAGACCAAAGGTGGACATGATGGTGTCCCGCCTGAACAAAAAACTGGACAGGTATTGCGCCAGGTCAAGAGACCCTCAAGCAATATCTGTGGACGTTCTGGTAACACCGTGGGTGTACCAGTCGGTGTATGTGTTCCCTCCTCTGCTTCTCATAACCAAGGTACTGAGAATTATAAGACGTAGAGGAGTAAGAACTATACTCGTGGCTCCGGATTGGCCAAGAAGGACGTGGCACCCGGAACTTCAAGAAATGCTCACAGAGGACTCATGGCCTCTGCCGCTAAGAAGGGACTTGCTTCAGCAAGTACCAGGTCTGTTCCAAGACTTACCGCGGCTGCGTTTGACGGCATGGCGGTGGAACGCCAGATCCTAAGGGAAAAAGGCATTCCCGAAGAGGTCATTCCTACCCTGGTCAAAACCAGGAAGGAGGTGACCGCAAAACATTATCACCACATGTGGCGAAAATATGTTGCGTGGTGTGAGGCCAGGAAGGCCCCACGAAGAAATTTCAACTCGGTCGATTCCTGCATTTCCTGCAAACAGGAGTGTGTATGGGCCTCAAATTGGGGTCCATTAAGGTTCAAATTTCGGCCCTGTAAATTTTCTTCCAGAAAGAATTGGCTTCAGTTCCTGAAGTCCAGAAGTTTGTCAAGGGAGTATTGCATATACAACCCCCTTTTTGTGCCTCCAGTGGCACTGTGGGATCTCAACGTAGTTCTGGGATTCCTCAAATCACATTTTAAACCGCTCAAATCTGTGGATTTGAAATATCTCACATGGAAAGTGACCATGCTGTTGGCCCTGGCCTCGGCCAGGCGAGTGTCAGAATTGGCGGCTTTGTCTCACAAAAGCCATATCTGATTGTCCATTCGGACAGGGCAGAACTGCGGACTCGTCCCCAGTTTCTTCCTAAGGTGGTGTCAGCGTTTCACCTGAACCAGCTTATTGTGGTACCTGCGGCTACTAGGGACTTGGAGGACTCCAAGTTGCTAGATGTTGTCAGGGCCCTGAAAATATAGGTTTCCAGGACGGCTGGAGTCAGGAAAACTGACTCGCTGTTATCCTGTATGCACCCAACAAACTGGGTGCTCTTGCTTCTAAGCAGACGATTGCTCGTTGGATTTGTAGCACATTTCAACTTGCACATTCTGTGGCAGGCCTGCCACAGCCTAAATCTGTCAAGGCCCATTCCACAAGGAAGGTGGGCTCATCCTGGGCGGCTGCCCGAGGGGTCTCGGCATTACAACTCTGCCGAGCAGCTACGTGGTCGGGGGAGAACACGTTTGTAAAATTCTACAAATTTGATACCCTGGCTAAAGAGGACCTGGAGTTCTCTCATTCGGTGCTGCAGAGTCATCCGCACTCTCCCGCCCGTTTGGGAGCTTTGGTATAATCCCCATGGTCCTGACGGAGTCCCCAGCATCCACTAGGACGTCAGAGAAAATAAGATTTTACTTACCGATAAATCTATTTCTCGTAGTCCGTAGTGGATGCTGGGCGCCCATCCCAAGTGCGGATTGTCTGCAATACTTGTACATAGTTATTGTTACAAAAATCGGGTTATTATTGTTGTGAGCCATCTTTTCAGAGGCTCCGCTGTTATCATGCTGTTAACTGGGTTCAGATCACAGGTTGTACAGTGTGATTGGTGTGGCTGGTAGGAGTCTTACCCGGGATTCAAAATCCTTCCTTATTGTGTACGCTCGTCCGGGCACAGTATCCTAACTGAGGCTTGGAGGAGGGTCATAGGGGGAGGAGCCAGTGCACACCACCTGATCCTAAAGCTTTTACTTTTGTGCCCTGTCTCCTGCGGAGCCGCTATTCCCCATGGTCCTGACGGAGTCCCCAGCATCCACTACGGACTACGAGAAATAGATTTATCGGTAAGTAAAATCTTATTATCACTGTACTGACAATACTTTATAACTACACTAACACAGTTCTATGGCAGGACTGGCACTACTTTATCACTGCACTACCACAGTTCTATCACTGGACTGACACTGCTTTATTACTGCACTACCACAGTTCTATCACTGGACTGACACTGCTTTATTACTGCACTACCACAGTTCTATCACTGGACTGACACTGCTTTATCACTTCACTAACACTTTATTATCACTGTACTGACAATTTTATCACTACACTAGCACTGTATTATCACTGGATTGAAACTGCTTTATCACTACACTAGCACTGTATTATCACTGGACTGTGGGGGTCATTCCGACCAGATCGCACGCTAGCTATTTTTTGCAGCGCTGCGATCAGATAGTCGCCGCCTATGGGGGAGTGTATTTTCACTTTGCAAGTGTGCGAACGCTTGTGCAGCCGAGCGGTACAAAAAAAAGTTTTTTGCAGTTTCTGAGTAGGTCTGAACTTACTCAGCCCTTGCGATCACTTCAGCCTGTCCGGTCCTGGAATTGACGTCAGACACCCACCCTGCAAACGCTTGGACACGCCTGCGTTTTTCCAAACACTCCCAGAAAACGATCAGTTGACATCCATAAACGCCCTCTTTCTGTCAATCTTCTTGCGATCGGCTGTGTGAATGGATTCTTCGTTAAATCCATCGCCCAGCACAGATACACTTTGTACCCGTACGACGCGCCTGTGCATTGTGGTGCATACGCATGCGCTTTTTTGCCAAGTTTTAACCTGATCGCAGCGCTGCAAAAAAAAGCTAGCGTGCGATCAGGTCGGAATGACCCCCTGTAACTGCTAGCACTGTATTATCACTGGACTGTGACTGCTAGCACCGTATTATAACTGGACTGACACTGCTTTATCACTACACTAGCACTGTATAATCACTGGACTGACACTGTTTTATCACTACACTAGCACTGTATAATCACTGGACTGACACTGCTTTATCACTACACTAACACTGTATTATCACTGCACTAACACAGTTCTATCACTGAACTGACACTGCTTTATAACTAACACTAACACTGTTCTATCACTGGGGTGACACTACTTTATCACTACACTAACACTGCTTTATCACTGCACTGACACTGCTTTATAACTAACACTAACACTGTTCTATCACTGGGGTGACACTACTTTATCACTACACTAACACTGTATTATCACTGTACTAACACAGTTCTATCACTGAACTGGCACTGCTTTATAACCAACACTATTCTATCTCTGGACTGACACTGCTTTATCTCTACACTAACACTGTATTATCACTGGATTGACACTGCTTTATCACTATACTAACAGTTCTTTCTCCAGACTGCATTTTTGACTGCTCAATTGTCTATTCACTGCTTTAGCACCGTATTGCTTAGGGTTTATTCCGCCATTATTACTATTTCTTTTTTTTGTATAATCTGTTTTTATTGAAAATAATACAGACATAGGCCCTCATTCCGAGTTGTTCGCTCGTTCTTTTTCATCGCATCGCAGTGAAAATCCGCTTAGTACGCATGCGCAAAGTTCGCACTGCGACTGCGCCAAGTAACTTTACTATGAAGAAAGTATTTTTACTCACGGCTTTTTCTTCGCTCCGGCGATCGTAATGTGATTGACAGGAAATGGGTGTTACTGGGCGGAAACACGGCGTTTCAGGGGCGTGTGGCTGAAAACGCTACCGTTTCCGGAAAAAACGCAGGAGTGGCCGGGGAAACGGTGGGAGTGCCTGGGCGAACGCTGGGTGTGTTTGTGACGTCAACCAGGAACGACAAGCACTGAACTGATCGCACAGGCAGAGTAAGTCTGGAGCTACTCTGAAACTGCTAAGTAGTTAGTAATCGCAATATTGCGAATACATCGGTCGCAATTTTAAGAAGCTAAGATTCACTCCCAGTAGGCGGCGGCTTAGCGTGAGCAACTCTGCTAAATTCGCCTTGCGACCGACCAACTCGGAATGAGGGCCATAAAACGATACATAGTCACAAGAAAATACAGTATCAAACACATAGAAAACAGCCGTACACAGCAGTGTACAGTAGTATGAATGGAATCCAAGCAATGTGTCCAATATGGCAAAAGTCTGCATTAACATATTTCAACATTATTACTATTTCACATGTAAATGCACTGCAGTTGCTGCTCTGTCACTGTATTACCACTGTCCCGCTCAATCCCTGCTGTTTACATGGTGCTAACACTTTCCCATCGTATCTGACAGTTATCAGTTCAGTGGTCAGCGTCATACATTAACAGCAACACTTCCCCTGTCAGTCACGTGGCGTAGGCCCATTAACCCCGCAGCTGCTGCCAACAGACAACCGCTTACTCACTGGCCTGCACTGCTACACACCTGACATTTCCACATCCCAAAACCCACTGACCCCAGCTTCCAGCCCTGCCTCAGCAGCAAATAAGGGGTTAACAGTTTCCCAGCAGGCACTTGTGCTGACACTGGAGACAGGCACTTAGCTCACTCCAAGATTCAGCACTTTAAGACTTCAGGGGATGGTAAAGTAGCTGACCAGGAGCAGCAGGCTGGGCCTGGGGAGAAGCCGGAGAGAATTAACCCTATCACTGACTGCGTTCTACAGCAGCGTGTAATATCAGCACTATACAACCTATGGGCGGCAGCGATAACTAGCTGTATATGTCAATACCAAGGGCTGTCAATCACAAGCCGATCGAAGGTCTCATTAGCAGAAAGACTCTCTTATTGGCTGATGACAATCTGGGTGAGTAGCAGTGTCATCATTTAGCACAAAACAAGACCTGCTCGCCAAATGCAAACATAAGTCACACTATAATAAACCAGTATCTGTGTAGGAAGGGAGTGACAATAGCTCCAGAACCACAGAAGAAGTGCACACATTGGGGGTCATTCCGAGTTGATCGCTCGCTGACGTTTTTCGCAGCGCAGTGATCAGGTCACTACTGCGCATGCGTATGCACCGCAATGCACTGGCGCGTCGTACGGGTACAAAATGAATCGTTGCTGGGCGCTGGGTTTTATGAAGAATCCATTCGCACAGCCGATCGCATGGAGATTGACAGGAAGAGGGCATTTGTGGGTGGCAACTGACCATTTTCACGGTGTGTTTGGAACAACGCAGGCGTGTCCAAGCGTTTGCAGGGTGGGTGTCTGACGTCAATTCCGAGACCAAAAAGACTGAAGTGATCGCAAGGGCTGAGTAAGTCCAGAGCTACTCAGACACTGCAAAAAACTCTTTCGTCCTGCTCGGCTGCACACGCGTTCGCACACTTGCAAATCGAAAATACACTCCCCCGTGGGCGGCGACTATGCGTCTGCACGGCTGCTAAAAGTAGCTAGCGAGCGATCAACTCGGAATGACCCCCATTGGCCTCATCTTCCTACGCAGTGAGTACTGCCAAATCAGCCTCCGGCCCTGGTATCATGTCACACCGAAACGTATATATGTTCAAATGGAGAATGAACGAAACCCTGGGCACAGTGATGAGTTCGAACACAATCGCAACTGGCATTCACTAAAATACAGGGATTCCGAGCATATGCAAAGGTGCAGCTATTGCAAGATACGTACATGCTGTTTTACCTCAGCAGCACATGCGCCAATATAAGACAGGCGTACATCACATGCACCTTTCACACCTGCCTCATATGAGATGTAGGGGATATTTGCACAACTTAAATCTGTCAGCTAATAGTGAGTGTCCCTCATCAGCCGTAAGTCTGTGCCAATTATGTTTTTTTTATTTATTACCAGTTATTTATATAGCGCACACATATTCCGCAGCGCTTTGCAAAAAATATTTGCCCATTCACATCAGTCCCTACCCCGTCGGCTTACAATCTAAGGGCCTAATTCAGACTGTAGCGCTACAGCGACAGCGTTCGCAGTCTGAAGCCCTGTGCTGTGTCCGCACGCGCAGCAGCCGCACTGCGCATGCTCACACGTGAGATCCGAAGGCATTTCATTGGTGCAATCGCCTCTGCATGATTGACAGACAGAGGCGGTCACGGGGTGTGTTGGCGGCGCTGGCGGGGCGTGGCGTTGGGGGGGGGGGAGCCGTGGTCCAGAAAATGCAGTCGTGTCCAGACTGTTTGCGAGCCATGGTGACTGCGTGACGTCACATGCAGCCGTTGCGGCCAAAAACATGGCGGGTAGTCGCCTGCCTTTGCAGCTATGCTGCATAGGCCGACACACATTCATGCTAGGGTTAATTTTTTCATGCTAGGGTTAATCTACCAGTATATTTTTGGATTGTGGGAGGAAACCGGAGTACCCGGAGGAAACCCACGCAAGTACGGGGAGACTATGCAAACTCCATGCAGGGCCATGGTGGGAATCGAACCAGCTGTAAGTCTCATATGACTCACATGGCTGGTGTTAATGTATAGGACACACTCAGACTCGCATGACTGAATAATGTATAGGGCACATTCAGACTCACATGGCAGTATAATGTATAGGACACACTCAAACTCACATGACTGAATAAATAGGATTTTAATTACCTATAGGTAAATCCTTCTCTTGTAGTCCATAGAGGATGCTGGGGTCCATACTAGTACCATGGGGTATAGACGGGTCCACCAGAAGCCATGGGCACTTTAAGACTTTAATAGTGTGGGCTGGTTCCTCCCTTTATGCCCCTCCTACCAGACTCAGTCTAGAAACTGTGCCTGAGGAGACGGACAACTTCGAGAGAAGGAAATACACAGATAGTGTCGAGATTCACACCAGCTCACACATATATGGCAACCCAAGCTAAACAGCTTGAAATCTCAGCAACAGCTGAACAAGAATACTTAACCAAGTAACAAACAGCACTTAACCAAGAACAAAGCAGTACCGAACCAAGTAATCACTGTAGGATCACGAAGCGCTGGGCGGGCGCCCAGCATTGTCGAAGTCGAAAATATTACACACACACACACTACACGTGCAAACACCACACAGAGTGGCCTCTGTGCATGCACATGCTCTGACGTGTGCGCGCACAGAGCCGGCCCTAGGCATAGGCAAACTAGGCAATTGCCTAGGGCATCTGGTATGCCTAGGGGCACAAACAGCTTCTGCTGATTAAAATGATATGTGGCATGCCTATATTCTGTGTGTAGCATTTTGTATGCAGATACAGCTACAGTCGCACACAGTATATAGGCATGCCGCATATCACTTTAATCAGTAGAAGCTGCTTGTGCATCCTAGCCACATAGCAATGCAAATAAGATGCATTTTCATTAAAAAAAAATAGGCACCCGACGTTAGCAGAGCTGCCAGTTGACTCATGCCACGAACTATATGTGTCATTATGTGTATAAGGGCATTAATAATGTGTAACATATGTGTAAGGGGCACTATGTGTGTCATTATGTGTATAAGGGCACTAATAATGTGTGGCATATGTGTAAGGGGTACTATGTGTGTCATTATTTGTAAAAGGGCATTAACAATGTGCGGCATATGTGTAAGGGAAATTATGCGTATAAAGGCATTAATAAGGGTTAGCATAATGTGTAAGATGCATTATGTTTATAAGGACATTAATAATGTGTGTCATGTGTAAGGGACATTACTGTGTGGTATTATGTGTACAAATGCATTACCAATGTGTGGCATTATGTGTATAAGGTGCTCTACTGTGTGGCATAACTTATAGAAAGGGCACAACTGTGTGGTATAATGTGAATAAAGAGCAATATGGTGTGATGAATGTGAATATGGAGCAATATGGTGTGGTGTAATGAGAATAAGGAGCAATATGGTGTGACGTAATGTGAATAAGTAGCAATATGGTGTGGTGTAATGAGAATAAGGCGCAATATGGTGTGGTGTAATGAGAATAAGGAGTAATATGGTGTGGTGTAATATGAATAAGGAGCAATTCAGTATGATGTTAAGTGAATGAGGGGCACTACTGTGAGGAGTAACGTATATAAGGTAAAGTGGTACTACTGTGTGATGTAATGTGAATAAGGGACACTATCGCATGATAAATTGTGAATAAATTTGCACTACTGTGAGGCATAATTTGAATTGGGGGTACTATTGTGTGGGCATGCCCCTTGGCAGCAAAAACACATACCTTTTTGGGCTGTGCACCGAATGTGCACACTGTTCTTATTTAAATTACAGGAGGTGTAAAAAAAAACAAAAAACGGACTGCTATGGGTGGGGGATGATGGTGCTGGGAAAGGGGTGCAGGGTCAGAGGCGAAACTAGCGGTGGTCCTAGGGGGCACCAGCCAAAATCTTGCCTAGGGCATCATATTGGTTAGGGCCAGCTCTGTGTGCGCATACCCGCACGCTGCGTACATTCACTCACGAAGCCGTTCGTATAAGCGCGTGGTATGAGTAAATACGGTAACATATGTGTCTGCATAGAAGAGCCACAAAGACATTTTCAATAGTAAATTCATATAATGCACAATTTACACATAGTCACCACACACCACACCAGCAAGTTACATTTACTTAGGAAATAGAACAATAGAGATATCCAGCTTTACAGGATATGAGGGGACAGAACTAGGTTAGGACATAGTGTTTGGTATCCAGATGTACAGTATTTCAAGGGCTACACTCCGATCGCAGCTTGCAGTTTATAGCATGCTCCTGCCCATAGATATGCGCAGGAATACAATATTCATAACTTACTGTAATTACTGTACACGTGATATTCGGCGGGAACCCAGTGGAGGACCTCTGCAAGTACACCTGGACCAAGCATCGCCCACCTATTCAAACCAACCTATGACCCCTCATGTACTTTAAATGACCTGCCCCTTGACCTATGGAAGAAGAGTCTACAGTTTCCTGTGTATTGTGTTTTGGACCATTGTATAAAAGCAAGGCCTCCTGGCTGGCCTCAGTCTATTCTCTGAAGGTCATCTTTCTAAGACTGACTGAGGACCTTATCCTGGAGGCGCTGGCGAACAAACGTATGTACTATTGGTTGTAGCTCTTCTCTGTGATAGTGCAGTTTCTCTAACGTCCTAGTGGATGCTGGGGACTCCGTCAGGACCATGGGGAATAGCGGCTCCGCAGGAGACAGGGCACAAAAGCAAGCTTTTAGGATCACATGGTGTGTACTGGCTCCTCCCCCTATGACCCTCCTCCAAGCCTCAGTTAGGTTTTTGTGCCCGTCCGAGAAGGGTGCAATCTAGGTGGCTCTCTTAAAGAGTTGCTTAGAAAAAGTTTTTAGGTTCTTTATTTTCAGTGAGTCCTGCTGGCAACAGGCTCACTGCATCGAGGGACTTAGGGGAGAGAATTTCAACTCACCTGCGTGCAGGATGGATTGGATTCTTAGGCTACTGGACACCATTAGCTTCAGAGGGAGTCGGAACACAGGTCTCGCCCTGGGGTTCGTCCCGGAGCCGCGCCGCCGACCCCCTTGCAGATGCTGAAGATTGAAGAGGTCCGGAACCAGGCGGCAGAAGACTTTTCAGTCTTCCTCAGGTAGCGCACAGCACTGCAGCTGTGCGCCATTGTCTGTCAGCACACTTCACACAGCGATCACGGAGGGTGCAGGGTGCGGGGGGGGGGCGCCCTGGCAGCAATGTAGAATACCTGTATGGCGAAAAATACATCACATATAGCCCTTGAGGCTATATGGATGTATTTAACCCCTGCCAGACTTCACAATCTCCGGAGAAGAAGCCCGCCGAAAAGGGGGCGGGGCCTATTCTCCTCAGCACACAGCGCCATTTTCCCTCACAGAAAGGCTGAGGGGAAGGCTCCCAGGCTCTCCCCTGCACTGCACTACAGAAACAGGGTTAAAACAGAGAGGGGGGGCACTGATTTGGCGATATACATATATATTAAATGCTATATGGGAGGAACACTTATATAAGGGTTGTCCCTGTATAATTATAGCATTTTGGTGTGTGCTGGCAAACTCTCCCTCTGTCTCCCCAAAGGGCTAGTGGGTCCTGTCCTCTATCAGAGCATTCCCTATGTGTGTGCTGTATGTCGGTACGTGTGTGTCGACATGTATGAGGAAAATGTTGGTGAGGAGGCGGAGCAAATTGCCTGTAATGGTGATGTCACTCTCTAGGGAGTCGACACCGGAATGGATGGCTTACTTATGGAATTACGTGATAATGTCAACACGCTGCAAGTGGGTTGACGACATGAGACGGCCGGCGAACAAATTAGTACCGGTCCAGGCGTCTCAGACACCGTCAGGGGCTTGTAAAAACGCCCATTTACCTCAGTCGGTCGACATAGACCCAGACACGGACACTGATTTCAGTGTCGACGGTGAAGAAACAAACGTATTTTCCTTTAGGGCCACACGTTAAGGGCAATGAAGGAGGTGTTACATATTTCTGATACTCCAAGTACCACAAAGAAGGGTATTATGTGTGAGGTGAAAAAACTACCTGTAGTTTTTCCTGAATCAGATAAATTAAATGAAGTGTGTGATGATGCGTGGGTTTCCCCCGATAGAAAATTATTGGCGGTATACCCTTTCCCGCCAGAAGTTAAGGCGCGTTGGGAAACACCCCTCAGGGTGGATAAGGCGCTCACATGCTTATCAGAACAAGTGGCGGTACCATCTACAGATAGGGCCGTACTTAAGGAGCCAGCTGATAAGAGGCTGAAAAATATCCTAAAAAGTATACACACACATGCTGGTGTTATACTGTGACCAGCGATCGCCTCAGCCTGGATGTGCAGAGCTGAGGTGGCTTGGTCGGATTCCCTGACTAAAAATATTGATACCCTTGACAGGGACAGTATTTTATTGACTATAGAGCATTTAAAGGATGCATTTCTATATATGCGAGATGCGCAGAGGGATATTTGCACTCTGGCATCAAGAGTAAATGCGATGTCCATATCTGCAAGAAGATGTTTATGGACACGACAGTGGTCAGGGGATGCAGATTCCAAACGGCACAAAGATGTATTGCCGTATAAAAGGGGAGGAGTTATTTGGGGTCGGTCCATGGGACCTGGTGGCCACGGCAACTGCTGGAAGATCCACCGTTTTTTACCCTAAGTCACATCTCTGCAGAAAAAGACACCGTCTTTTCAGCCTCAGTCTTTTCGTCCCTATAAGATATCTGCCCAGGGATAGAGGAAAGGGAAGAAGACTGCAGCAGGCAGCCCATTCCCAGTAACAGAAGCCCTCCACCGCTTCTACTAAGTTCTCAGCATGACGCTGGGACCGTACAGGACCCCTGGATCCTACAAGTAGTATCAAAGGGGCACAGATTGGAATGTCGAGGCGTTTCCCCCCTCGCAGGTTCCTGTAGTCTGCTGTACCAATGTCTCCCTCCGACAGGGAGGCAGTATTGAAAACAATTCACAAGCTGTATTCCCAGCAGGTGATAATAAAATTACCCCTCCTACAACAAGGAAAGGGGTATTGTTCCACACTATAGGGTGGTACTGAAGCCAGAAGGCTAGGTGAGACCGATTCTAAATCTGAAAAATTTGAACACTTACAAGGGTTCAAATCCAGATGGAGTCACTCAGAGCAGTGATAGCGAACTGGGAACAAGGGGACTATATGGTGTCCCGGGACATCAGGGATGCTTACCTCCATGTCCCAAAATTTGCTTTTCTCACCAAGGGTACCTCAGGTTCGTGGTACAGAACTGTCACTATCAGTTTCAGACGATGCCGTTGGAGTGTCCAAGGCACCCCGGGTCTTTACCAAGGTAATGACCGAAATGAGGATTCGTCTTCAAAGAAAATGGACGACCTCCTGATAAGAACAAGGTCCAGAGAACAGTTGGAGGTCGGAGTAGCACTATCTCAAGTAGTTCTACGACAGCACGGGTGGATTCTAAATATTCCAAAACCGCAGTTGTTCCGACGACACGTCTGCTGGTCCTAGGGATGATTCTGGACACAGTCCAGGAAAAGGGTGTTTCTCCCAGAGGAGAAAGCCAGGGAGTTATCCGAGCTAATCGGGATCCTCCTAAAACCAGGAAAAGTGTCAGTGCATCATTGCACAAGAGTCCTGGTAAAAATGGTGGCTTATTACGAAGCGCTTCCATTCGGCAGATTTCACGCAAGAACTCTTCAGTGGGATCTGCTGGACAAATGGTCCGGATCGCATCTTCAGATGCATCAGCGGATAACCCTATATCCAAGGACAAGGGTGTCTCTCCTGTGGTGATTACAGAGTGCTCATCTTCTAGAGGGCCGCAGATTCGGCATTCAGGATTGGATGCTGGTAACCACGGAGGCCAGCCTGAGAGGCTGGGGAGCAGTCACACAGGAAAAAAAAAAATTTCCAGGGAGTGTGATCAAGTCTGGAGAATTCTCTCCACATAAATATACTGGAGCTAAGAGCAAATTTGTAATGCTATAAGCTTAGCAAGGCCTCTGCTTCAAGGTCAGCCGGTATTGATCCAGTGGGATAACATCACGGCAGTCGCCCACGTAAACAGATAGGGCGGCACAAGAAGCAGGAGGGCAGTGGTCAAAACTGCAAGGATTTTTCGCTAGACGGAAAATCATGTGATAGCACTGTCAGCAGTGTTCATTCCGGGAGTGGACGACTGGGAAGCAGACTTCCTCAGCAGGCACGACCTCCACCCGGGAGAGTGGGAACTTCATCGGGAAGTTTTCCGCATGATTGTGAACCGTTGGGAAAGACCAAAGGTGGAAATGATGGCGTCCTGCCCGAACAAAAAACGGGACAGGTATTGCGCCAGGTCACGAGACCTTCAGGCGATAGCTGTGGACGTCCTGGTAACACCGTGGGTGTAACTGTCGGTGTATGTGTTCCCTCTTCTGCTTCTCATAACCAAGGTATTGAGAATTATAAGACGTAGAGGAGTAAGAACTATACTCGTGGCTCCGGATTGGCCAAGAGGGACTTGGTACCCGGAACTTCAAGAGATGCTCACAGAGGACTAATGGCCTCGGGAGCTAAGATGGGATTTGCTTTCAGCAAGAACCATGTCTGTTCCAAGAGGAACCGTGGCATCTGCCTCTAAGAAAGGACCTGCTCCAGCAGGGACCTTGTCTGTTCCAAGACTTGCCGCGGCTGCGTTTGACGGCATGGCGGTTGAACGCCGGATCCTAAGGGAAAAGGCATTCCGGAAGAGGTCATACCTACCCTGGTCAAAGCCAGGAAGGAGGTGACCGCACAACGTTATCACCACATGTGGTGAAAATATGTTGCGTGGGTGAGGCCAGGAAGGCCCCACGAAAGAATTTCAACTAGGTCGATTTCTGCACTTCCTGAAAACAGGAGTGTCTATGAGCCTCAAATTGGGGTCCATTAAGGTTCAAGTTTCGGCCCTGTAGATTTTCTTCCAGAAAAAATTGGCTTCAATTCCTGAAGTCCAGACGTTTGTCAAGGGAGTATTGCATATACAGCCCCTTGTGTGCCTCCAGTGGCACCGTGGGATCTCAACGTAGTGTTGGGATTCCTCAAATCATATTGGTTTGAACCGATCAAATCTGTGAATTTGAAATATCTCACATGGAAAGGGACCATGTTGTGGCCCTGGCCTCGGCCAGGCGATTGTCAGAATTGGGGGCTTTGTCTTAAAAAAAAAAAAAAAGCTCATATTTGTTTTTCCATTCGGACAGGGCAGAACTGCGGACTCGTCCCCAGTTTCTTCCTAAGGTGGTGTCAGCGTTTCGCCTGAAACAACATATTGTGGTGCCTGCGGCTACTAGGGACTTGGAGGACTCCAAGTTGCTAGACGTTGTCGGGGCCCTAAAAATATATCTATATATATATATATATATATTTCCAGGACGGCTGGAGTCAGAAAGTCTGACTTGCTGTTTATATTGTATGCACCCCAAAAGATGGGTGCTCCTGCTTCTAAGCAGACTATTGCTCGTTGGATTTGTAGTACAATTCAGCTTGCACAGTCTGTGGCAGGCCTGCCACAGCCAAAATCTGTCAATGCCCATTCCACAAGGAAGGTGGGCTCATCTGGGGCGGATGCCCGAGGGGGTCTCGGCTTTAAAATTTTGCCGAGCAGCTACGTGGTCAGGGGGGAACACGTTTGTAAAATTCTACAAATTTGATACCCTGGCTGAGGAGGACCTGGAGTTCTCTCATTCGGTGCTGCAGAGTCATCCGCACTCTCCCGCCCGTTTGGGAGCTTTGGTATAATCCCCATGGTCCTGACGGAGTCCCCAGCATCCACTAGGACGTTAGAGAAAATAAGATTTTACTTACCGATAAATCTATTTCTCGTAGTCCGTAGTGGATGCTGGGCGCCCATCCCAAGTGCGGATTGTCTGCATTACTTGTACATAGTTATTGTTACAAAAATCGGGTTATTATTGTTGTGAGCCATCTTTTTTAGAGGCTACTTCATTGTTATCATACTGTTAACTGGGTTCAGATCACAAGTTGTACGGTGTGATTGATGTGGCTGGTTTGGGTCTTACCCGGGATTCAAGATCCTTCCTTATTGTGTACGCTCGTCCGGGCACAGTACCTAACTGAGGCTTGGAGGAGGGTCATAGGGGGAGGAGCCAGTACACACCATGTGATCCTAAAAGCTTGCTTTTGTGCCCTGTCTCCTGCGGAGCCGCTATTCCCCATGGTCCTGACGGAGTCCCCAGCATCCACTACGGACTACGAGAAATAGATTTATCGGTAAGTAAAATCTTATTATTTCTGTGTATACCCTTTTAAGTAAATATATTGTTGCTGCGTTGGACCACAACATAACATATACTACTGGTGTCACATTCCATTCTTGTTTGGGTATAAAGGTATACTCAGCCACACATGTCACTGTATCATGCGCATAACGTGTCAGCATGTATACGCAACGTGCATACACATCGCAGGGATTAGTGTTTACATTCAGCGGCTGCAGCGGCCCGAACCATAGAATTATAAAGTATTGCATTTCCCTGAAAGTTAAACGAACTTAACAGTTGGGAGCTCGTCCAGTTCACCACATACTCACAGACTTGCAGGGCCTAACAGACTTTGGTCTACCAACAAAGGGTGGAGACGCGTCTTAAGTAATTTTGTATTGTGTTTAAAAAAACTGTCTAATGTTGTTAGACCACGTCTGTCCTGTATAGTCCTAGAGGTACTGGTGCGAACCGAGGAAAAACAGGGAAAAGCCACTTATTTTTTTTTTTGTGTATTTTTTTTTTGTTGGCGCGAAAACGCGCACAAAGCATACTGATAGTTTGCATATATTCTCACATATTGTTGCCATAGGTTGTAATAGTCATTATAGATCTGCATAAGAATCGGATACGTTTACTTGTTATATATTTGATATATTTCGTTAAGGGAGTAATTATAAAACATAAGACACAGTTCCGGCCTAAAAGTTTAGGTAAACACTCAAAGGAGGATTACCCCTGTGGGTGACTTCCAGCGGGGGTGAGGAACAAATGTATTGTGTAGTGAGCAGTAGAATGTTTGCTTACATTGATCGTGATAAGTGTGGTATATTTAGTTGCGAACGCACGGTGTACACGCGGTACAGTAAAAAGAAGTACGTGAGGTAAACGTACGAGAATGCGCACATGGTGCAGGAATGCGCGTGGTTGCGTAAGTACGCAAGGTTGCGTGAAGTAGCGAGCGCAAGTGTAACCACACTATAGAAATAAATTTAAAGGCGGGATATAAGACATAGTCATACAATAGCAAGTAACTATCCGATTTTAAGAGCAGATTACTATACTATTTTGTTTAAAGTGTACTACCTCTGGGACAAGTTATCAATCAAAGGGAGTGATATTTTTCTGTACAGAAAAACATTGGGGGTCATTCCGAGTTGTTCGCTCGCAAGCTGCTTTTAGCAGCTTTGCACACGCTAAGCCGCCGCCTACTGGGAGTGAATCTTAGCTTATCAAAATTGCGAACGAAAGATTCGCAATATTGCGAAAAGACTTCTCTGTGCAGTTTCTGAGTAGCTCGAGACTTACTCTGCCAGTGCGATCAGTTCAGTGCTTGTCGTTCCTGGTTTGACGTCACAAACACACCCAGCGTTCACCCAGACACTCCTCCGTTTCTCCGGCCACTCCGCGTTTTTCCCAGAAACGGTAACGTTTTTTCACACACACCCATAAAATGGCCAGTTTCCGCCCAGAAACACCCACTTCCTGTCAATCACATTACGATCACCAGAACGAAGAAAAAACCTCGTAATGCCGTGAGTAATATACCTAACTGCATAGCAAATTTACTTGGCGCAGTCGCACTGCGGACATTGCGCATGCGCATTAGCGAGTAATCGCTCCGTTGCGAGAAAAAAATAACGAGCGAACAACTCGGAATGACCCCCATTGTGTATTAGTGTGGGCTGAAAGTAAGTGTGAATGCATTGAACTCCATGACCAATTTGGGTTCCCATAGAAGACACTGAGTTGGCAGAGGCTCAGTGGCGTGAAGGTTAGCGATCTTACGATGTAGAGAAATACGCAAGTAGTGAGGAAACTTGCGGAGGAGCGTGATAGAGTATAGATTGTGAATTATTGAAGTTAAGGTTTTTGTGTTACGCTCCGGCTGTGGAGCGCAGCTAGTAGAATTCGACTCCTGTGATCGTAGGGCATATAGATAACAAGTATCTATAGGCTGTGCGATTGGACCGCACGTCTGTGTGTGTGATATGCGGCGCAACGTGATACCATTTGCGTTCTTTTCGCAATTGCGTCATCATACGCGCTGTGTAGAACATACGCAGACGTGATTTGTGTAAAGGAGAAAGGAATTTTTCGCTGACTCTCTCTCAGGAAAACATTCCAACAGACTTTTAACCTCCACTGAAAGAGGTGCGGTATTGATTTTGTTGGTACTTCAATAATTCCAGTGCTGAGGGGTCTGGTAGGATCCCTCACTGGGTACGCGGGGGTCACTATTGGAGTGAGTCGTGGTACTGCCAGCAGAGAAGGAGTTGGGGCGGGATGTATTAAGATACATCGCCGCCCCTCGCCGGTTACCGCAGCGATGTTGATCGCATATGTACTAACATATGCGATCAACATCGCGATGCGGTGACGGAGCCCCCCCGCGATACCTATTAGGTGGTCTGCGGGGGGGTCTCCGTCACCTCCCAGGGGTCCCCACACTGGCTAGACGCCGGGAAGCAGCAGCAGGCTGCCCCCGGCACCTCCTCCTCCCTCCTGCAGCCGGAAGGGGGGAGGAGAAGACTACCTTCAGGGTCCAGGGCAGCCTGGAGGAAGGTAAGCCGGGGGGGAGGGGGGGAGGCATCTGCGGCGGTGTCGGTGGGTTGCGGCGGTCGGCGAAAAGAAGCCCATAGGCTTCATACCCTGGATGCCGAAAACGTGGCGGTACGGTGTTAGTTAATATGAACGTTTTTGGGGGTTTTACCGCATTTTTGCTTTAGTACATCCCGCCCTTGGTGAGAGAACTCAGAGGACTTTCACCGTTTGCTCGCATTGTTCATTTGGGGATTGTGTAAAAGAAAGCCCACGATGGGAGTCAAGTGCACAAACTAGAAGCGTTCAGCGACCAGGGTTCAGGATGACGAGCTGAGACCAAGGGGGTCCGCTCAGTTGATAATGTGTGGGAAGTATGGTCCACACGCAGAGGCTTTCTATGATGAATGGGTGAGAATGACAGTGGATGATAGGAAATCATTTCCTAGGGTTGGTAGTTTTGATCCAGAGGTGCTACATAATGTTAGAAATAGAATATGTCTGATCAAATCCAAGAAACAAAGGATCAGACATAACGACTGTTTAAACATATGGCAACAAGAGGGAGATATGCAAAGGGAACTTGCTCGCACAGCAAATTCCAAACCAAACAGGAATGTGAATGCGAGTGCACCACCACCATCATATGTCGATGGAGAGAAGATAGCTACAACCAATGGTATATCGGGAAATGATAGGACAACACATACAAATTGTACTAACCATATTCCATGCAAGTTGTACCCTGTTCTAAATTCTTCCAAAGGTTGTAGTTCTGGGGAAGACAACGAGCCCAGAATGATCTCAGCCCTCTCCCTGGCAGCCACCATACAGGAAACTTAGGTGGGCACGGCCCAACCATTAAGAGCCGTGGTGATACCCTCCACTGGAGGAATGGGTGAGATCATATCCACAGGTAAGTACGGGACCATTCATTATGCAGAGACAGTAGCCCCCCCGCACTGACACAAACAGGAGTGAAGTGGTTGAGATGAACCCTGTCTGGGTAATAGCAGTCCCCAATGGGAGAACTGATAACCAGGAAGTAACCCCCATCAGGAACATTGCAATGCATTGTCCATGGTCCCAGTCTGAACTGAGGTCCATTATGTCAGAATTCCCCGATCCCAGGAAAGATTTAGTTGAATCCCAGAAATGTATTAAAGAACTGGGCAATGCCCATGAGCCCACAAACAAAGATTGGCGGATAGTGTTACAAGCGAGCCTACCCACAAATATTGACACCCAGAAATTTATAACAGATTGCAAGATAGACGCAGACGTGCCTCTGACTGATGAATACAATCAGGAGAATGTTAGGCAAATTAACATATAACTAGGATTGTATTTCCCCACCTTTGTCAAGTGGAATAAAATTTTCTCCATAAGACAGAAAGTGAAATGGCATCCGAATATTTCCATAGAGCTTTACAGGAAAAGGCTAGATCCACTGGGATAGGGGATATAAAGAACAATGCCAACCACAGGGACGTAGCTGTCTCTGTACTAATGGACGGGCTCAAAGAGGCATTGAGGACCAGAGTACAAACCTCTTTGCCAAATTGGAGGGGAATCACGGTAGATGCCCTGAGAGAGTCTGCTATCGACCATGACCGTAATATCCTCAAGCACAAGGAGTCGCAAGGGGATAGGTTAATGGTGGTAAGTATACAGGCTCTTGAAGGGATGTCTGACCAACAAATACCCCAGACCCCTGAAGACTGGACAAGGTCAACAACATGTTTTAATTGTAAAAAGGAGGGACACATTGCCAGAGAATGTAGGTTTGCAGGGACACATAACAAGTATAGGCGCCCTAGACAAGGTTATGAGCCACGCTACCAAACACATAGACGAGATCAGAGAACATATAGGAGAGATTACGAGCCACATAGAGGGGAAACATGGAGGTACCCACCAAGGAGGGACTGGCAGGCCTCCGAAAACTCACAGCTATCCCCCTCATATATAGTAGCTGCCAACGCCATACAGGAAGGCCAACACCAACAATGAAGGTCAGGTCATAACTGTAGTCTGCAGCCGGTGAAACGGATTGCTGGCCTTGGAAATGAACCAGAGGTCATGGTCAATGTAGCTGGCACACCACCACCTTTTCTTGTAGATACAGGGGCGGCCAGATCAGTACTTAACTCCACAGCAGGTATAATGACAACGGGCAAAACGATTTCGGCAATGGGAGTAACGGGAAAAGTGCAGCATTACCCTTTGAGTAGACCTGCAGAGATTACGGTAGGGCCCTTGCATACCAAACATTCTTTCCTGTTGGCTGCATCAGCTCCGACTAATTTACTTGGCAGGGATTTGTTCTGTAAAATGCGGTGTGTCATATATTGTACTCCTGAGGGTGTGTTTTTAGATATCCCTGAGAACCATGCGCAGGAAGTACAGGATATGTTAGACACCCCTCAAAGGCTAATGTTACACTCTACCGTTCTAGACACATATCCATCAGAGATAGAGGAAATGATCTCACAAATACCAGGTTCCCTTTGGACTAAAGATGGACAGGACACTGGATTGATGGCGAATGTAGCCTCAGTAGTAGTGCAGATAAAAGATGGCAGGATAGCTCCAAAAATCCCCCAGTACCCTCTGAAACCAGAGGTAGAATTAGGAGTATACCCCGTCATAGAACGGCTGCTACAGCAGGGCATCCTAGTCAGGACGTCCAGCACAGCCAATAGTCCCATTTTCCCTGTGAAAAAGAGTGGGGGGAGGGGTTACAGGCTAGTGCAGGATCTAAGGGGGATAAACAAAATAGTCGAGAGCCAATTCCCCGTAGTGCCCAATCCAGCGGTCATCCTCATGCAGATTCCCTCCACCTCTAAGTACTTTACTGTCATTGACCTCTGTTCTGCTTTCTTTTCTGTCCCTCTTCACCCCAACAGTCAGTACCTTTTCGCTTTCACCTACAGGGAAGTACAGTACACCTGGATCCGTCTCTCTCAAGGTTTCATTGACAGCCCGAGTATTTTCTCCCAGGCCCTACATTACTGTTTGCAATCCTTTCAACCCAAGAATGGGTCGGTGCTGATACAATATGTTCATGACTTGTTGTTGTGCTCTGACTCATTCGAGTCGTCCCTGGCAGACACTAAACAGCTTCTGTTTCATCTCTCCCAGACAGGACACAAGTTTTCTAAGGATAAGTTACAGTTGTGCCGGACTAAGGTTAAATACTTGGGACACTGCCTGACGCAAGGACTCAGACAC
The DNA here is from genome assembly GCF_028390025.1 of Pseudophryne corroboree. Lineage (NCBI taxonomy): Eukaryota > Metazoa > Chordata > Amphibia > Anura > Myobatrachidae > Pseudophryne > Pseudophryne corroboree. The sequence continues at coordinate 72,024,875 of NC_086449.1, read as the reverse complement.
CTGACCACTGACAGGATACAAGCCATCCGTGACATGACTCTGCCGCAAACCCAGCAACAACTTCGCACTTTCCTAGGAATGTGTGGGTATTGTCGAAATTGGATTCCGGGGTTCTCTATTCTGGCACTACCACTGCAAGAAATGGTCTCTTCAAACAAACCAGAACGGGTCGCTCATACAGAGGAGTCCGAACTGGCGTTTGAGAGACTAAAAGGGGGAGATTCAAATGTTTGAAAAGTCAGTTGGGTGTCTGTTTTTTTCCTATCTAATAGACAGACACCCAACCGACTTTTCAATCATTTGAATCTCCCCCAAAGAGTGTTTGTCACAAGCACCAGCATTGGGCATGCCAGATTATGGGAAGCATTTTGAGTTGTACGGTACCGAGAGTGCTGGATGCGCGGCAGCAGTCCTAACCCAGAAACATGGTGATGCCAGCAGACCGGTAGCCTACTACAGTGCACAATTGGACACTGTCGCACGGTCTCTCCCCACTTGCCTACGAAGTGTTGCAGCCATAGCTTTGTTGGTAAGTAAAAGCGAAGACGTAGTGTTAGAGCACGACCTGACAGTCCATACACCTCATGCGGTATCAGCCTTGCTAAACTCCGCCCAAACCAGACATGTCTCATCCGCTCGGTTTACAAAGTGGGAACTATCACTGATGGCCCCTGTAAAGATCACTATAAAGAGGTGTAGCACACTAAATTCTGCAACTTATTTGCCGAGTGTGCCTGGTCATGCACATAGGGTGGAGGATGAGAATGATGGTGAAGGAGGATTTAGTACAGACACTGATACGCATGATTGTATGGAATACCTGAACCAGACTTTCACTGCAAGACCTGACATCAGTGACAAACCACTAGAAGACGTAGACTTTACCTTCTACACTGACGGTAGTTGTCACAGACAGACGGACTCAGGAGACCTGTGCACCGGATACGCAGTTGTAGATGACGAAGGTATCATAGAAGCTGAACCCCTGGTAGCACTGAGCAGAGCATGTGAATTGGCAAAGGGTAAGTCAGCTAATATATACACGGACTCTAGATACGCCTTTAGAGTGGTGCATGATTTCGGGGCTCTGTGGCGCCTCAGAAATTTCATGACGGCAGCTGGCACACCTGTGGCGCATGCGTAACATATCAAAAGGCTTCTGACAGCCATACAGGAACCTGACAGAGTGGCTGTTATCAAGTGTAAAGCACACACCTACAACCAAGACCCAATTTCACTTGGTAACAGCCAAGCGAACGAAGCTGCAAAATCAGCAGCAAGCACTACCACACAAATTAACACCACACAACTGATGACATTCAACACGGTAAACATGCAACAATTAATAGAAATGCAAAATTTGTGTTCCCTACAGGAAAAGGCAGTCTGGAAGGCGAAGGGATATAGTCAGGAGTCCTCAGGACTCTGGAGAGATGGACAAGGTAAACCAGTGGCCCCCAGGGCATATCTCCCAAGCCTAGCTGAAGCGGCACATGGTCTGACTCATCTGGGCAAGGAAGGTATGTGCAAATTGGTAAGAGCCTACTGGAGTGCACTAGGGTTCTCTTCTCAGGCGAGAAAGAAAGCAATGACATGTCTTACTTGCTTGAGGAAGAATATTGGTAAGACAATACCAACGGAGCCATCCCATATCCCTCCTTCAGATGGACCTTTCCAGGTAATACAAATTGACTTCATACAGCTACCACCCTGTAGGAATTTAAAGTATGTTTTGGTATGTACTGATGTCTTCTCGAACTGGGTAGAGGCATTCCCCTCCACCACAAATACTGCCATATTCACTGCTTAGAAAATTGTACAAAAATTTGTGTGTAGTTATGGTATCCCTAAAATGATTGAAAGTGATAGGGGTGCCCATTTTACAGGTGAAGTCTTTCAGGTCATGTGCAAGCTTATGGGTATTAATAGTAAGCTACATACTCCCTACCGGTACCGACCACAGGCCAGTGCGAAGGTGGAGAGAATGAATTGCACTATTAAGAACAAGCTGAGCAAACTGATGGCTGAAACTGGACTGTTGTGGCCAGAAGCACTGCCACTGGTGTTGTACAGCATCAGAACCACTCCCAGGCTTAACCTATCACCCTTTGAAATTCTTTTTGGACGACAGCCCCATGTGATGATAGATCCCCAGGATGATCTGAAATGCAATTATGAAATGACTGTGCAATATTTGGTTAGGATGAGCCAGCAACTGAGAAACCAGCAAAGGAATCTGAAACTGGCGATTCCTGACCTACCAAACAGTAATTGTCAAGAAATTGAACCTGGGGACTATGTGATGATTCGAAATTTACTATGCTCAGGTTGCCTCATAGACAGGTGGGAAGGACCGTATCAAGTTTTGTTGACCAGCACGACAGTACTGAAGGTTGCCAAGAGAGAGACTTGGGTCCACTCTTCCCACTGCAAGAAGGTCGCTGACCCGGAGAAAACTTGTGAGAAGGAGAAAGGTGAAGAGAACCAAGTGGGGGTTCCGACAACCGAGTTTTGGCTGAAGGGACAGCTACCTGTGAGGAGCGTAAACGAGGTGGCTGAATGTAATTCCTCCTCATGGGGTGGAAGCCAAACTAAGTGTTAACGTAGGCCGGAGGGCGTAAAGAAAAGGAGGACTTCGTAGGAAGATAACTGTAGTTTTAATGAATAATCAAACTGTACACGAATATTGGAGAAATAGAAGAAACTGGGAGAATTAGAGTCTATGGTTAAATGACTTGAAGAGTGAAGCTGAAGAACTCCGGTAAAGAGGAACTGAAGACTGTGTTTTATGATTAAAGACGAGGCTGAAGAACTTGGACTTTGAATAAATGAAGACTGTGGTTTGTGATTGAAAGACGAGGCTGAAGAACTCGGACTTTGAATAAATGAAGACTGCTGTGGGAACCGCCATTAGCACCTGGAGATCCTCTACGACCTGGAACCCCGTGAGCGCTTATACGAGTGACAACGGACTTAGACAGCAGGACTGCAGCAGCGTTTAGGTAACCGATGGATGAGAGCAACCAGGACCAGGGAACCGGAAGTAACCTGGGAGCACAGAGCCGGAGAACCTTTCACAGGGAGGTAACTTGAAGCACTGGCACTCTCCCTCTGAGCCATCCCCCTTTTGTAAGGGGAGAACACAGGATTGGCTGAACACAGATTGGGAACTTCATTGGTAATACTCTGGTCTTCAACATGGCTGCCCCCAGCACAGGAGACATACTTAGCTTTTAGACTTAGAAGAAATTTGAAAAGTAACTTGCGCCCTAGCTTCAGCTCGGCAGATCCCCAAAAAGGAGCACCACTCCTCTTTAAATACAATAGAAACAGAAAGAGGCGATCTCCCAGCGATGCTATATACAAATTCCAGATCCGTATATATTCCTGTTTCTCAAACAAAGAACACAACATGCAATACGTCCATTAACTGGTAATGATAATTCCACAGAACTTCCAAAGTCACTTTTCTTAGTGACTGACCTGTATTAAATAAGATGCATTCACATAAAGGTTTCTTTCATACTTCATATGGTCGACAGCCCACGGCTTATCTACACCAGGCTTACCTTTAGGAAAAGCCCTATATGCGCTGAAAGGTATCTATGCCCTTTTAGCACACAGCTTTAGCCAGCTTCTGTCTCTGACACACTATACTGTGTCACCACCAGAGGACCTTACCGCAGCGATCCCAGCCGCAGCGCCCGGCTCTCCAGCCCCTCGGCCCCCCGGCCCTTGGCAGCCGCACATCCGTCCAGGAGGACCCGCCTCCAGCAGCTCCCTGCCGCCGCAGCCGAGCCAACCAATGGGACGGTAACCCGCGGGAGCACCCGCAGGACGTAAGGCTCCGGAGCCTGACACCTCATATCATTAGAGAATCTGTTCCGGGAAGGCTGCAAGGCAGAACTGTTGAACAGCATCTGAGCATGGTGAAAAGAAAAATCAAGGATGGTTGTTTTAATTTTTTTCTCTCCAAACACCTCCACCTCTTCATTTTTTTTTTCCGCCCCTCTTGTTTTTTTTTTCCTTACCGAAATGGATCCACATCAAGAGACTGTGTTCCGGATTTTTCTTGTGATTCTATTTTTGATCAGAACGATTTGTTTTTGTGAGGGTCCCCGAGAAGTCGAGCAAGAATCTGGAATGGGTTCTGATGGAGAGGATGGATTAGTAGAACCACAGAATCAGTCCATCACTTTGATCAAAGCTGGTATAAGTAAGAGATCTGGTAGTCACGGAGCTCGGAGGTAATGTGAAGGGTTATTGTCTGATGAATACTGCATATGTAAGTACTGCAATAACATAGTCGAAGATGGGTGCATCCAGAGATGTCAGTCAAACAATAATGCCAATATTGACGGACATCCTTTGAGTGATTATCACTCATTAGTGGGTACGGTCTTAAACTAAACGGAATGTTGGGTGTACTCACAAGTACCTCAAAGACAGAGTAAATCGGGATTAGTGCCATACCCATTAACAGTAAATAGGTACTCGAATTACATGGGAGGAGACCGGTGGACAGAAAATTCAATATATCTAGGCCCCCTAGCTTATTCTCCACCAGTACCACGTAGATAGGTAACTACTGTGTTTCAACGTGTCCAATTTCCGCAAACCAGGAAATTGGGAAGTGACATGGAACAATCAGACAATGGCCTTCTCACACAGAGCTGATAAGGAACCCATCAACTCTGAGCTTGTACGTGGGATAACCACAAGTGGGAAGTACTTCCGATACAGGAATACATGTGGAATCAAAACCATGTGGGCTGGAAAAGTGTCACAGGGATATTGTGCGCACATCATCCAGCCAGATACTTGTATCAAACAGATGGAGGAACTGGGGACGGGTTTCTTCGTGAAAGTTATTTGTGACATGATCTTGATGCATTTTGTCCCCTATGTTCTTCCAGACAACGCCTATTTCATATGTGGAAGGAAGGCGTACAAGTGGCTTACTCCGAGCTCTGAAGGGTTGTTTTACATAGGCAGAGTACTACCAGAGGTCATGACCATCGCACATGACAAAATGAAAGATATTCACCGCAGCGCTCCACCTCCTTATACTCACACCCACTATGAACACATTTTCAAGAGACACCACATAGACAGGGGGAGAGCTCGCAGCCTCTAATTTGATCCATGAATCTACCGGGATTCAAATTCTTCTTGCATTAGATATCACCCATACTGCCAGAGGAATTATAAATTATAGGTACATCCATGCGCCAGCGAACTTGATAGATAATATCACCGAGATGTATGATGACACCTTCAGGTATACAGGTAGGGAATTACAGGCCTACAAGATGGAACTGGCCCAACACAGGATGGTCTTGAATTATGTCACGGCCGTGACAGGTGGGTTTTGTGCTACTTTGGCGACTCAATATGGTGTAAAGTGCTGCACGTATATTAAAAACAGCACTGAGGACCCAACGGAGATCATCGATCAAAAGATGGACGAGATCTTGCAGTTAAAGTGGGAGTTCAGAAGGAACAGCTATGGGTAATGAATTGACCGGATGGGCCTCATGGTTGAACCCACTCAAATGGTTCTCTGGGTTAGGAGTGTGAGCACAAAGTGTGATTGCAAGTGTGGGAAAGTTTCTCCTCTGTATCCTGGGTGTCGTCATAATTATCGGCCTGATATTTAAATGTGTTTGAATTTTGATGCGGCGAAAAAGACATAATACAAATTTGATGAGTCTAAGGAGCGGGTGCGTTGTAAATGTGGCAGATTTGATATACGACCCAACGATAGAAACAGTGTTGTGATAAGGAATGTAAATGAGGACTTCTGGTTCCGCCTCCGACATGTGAGGACACGCTTCGGAGCGGCTCCGTCCCCATACACCCAGCATACCATTTCACGGCTGTCTAACAGCCTCCTGACCGGTACGAACCCCACCCGAACCACCTGAGACCCCTTCTCCGGCGGATGGAGACGTATTTCTCCCCCCTGATGCCGGGAAAGAAATACCACCAGCGGCAGCACAGACAGAGCAGGGGATCAAAGATGGCACCGGACGCGGCTGACTCTGGCGACGATGTGAGCTCTGCACCCTTTTCTCCTCCGCCCCGCTCACGAGACCAAGGTACTGTAGCACAAGGCTCCCCTAACTGGACAGTCCCTCCCTCTGATGCCCCGGTCACCTATGGAGAGATGGTAGGGGCCATTAGAGAAGCAATGGGTCCGCTTCTCCAGGAGCAGACGTCCCACACAACGGGTCAACTCTCTAGTCTCACGAAAAAGGTCAGGGAGACCGAGCAAAGAGTGGGTGAATTGTTTGCAGACGTGGCCACATTGCAGGTAGCTCAGGTGAAACACACTCGTATGCAGCGCCAAATCTTAAATCAACTGGATGACCTTGAGAATAGGTCGAGGAGACAGAACCTGAGAGTGGTAGGACTCCCTGAGACTGTAAAGGGTCCGACCTGCTACACTTCTTAAAATCTGTGCTCCCGGCTCTATTGCATGTCGAAACGGAATGTGCCGAAATGATTATTGAGAGGGCTCACCGTGTAGGGCCGCTCCGCACACACCCTGGCGCACGACCGCGGGTGGTATTGTTTTGCAGCCTTAACTTTTTACACAAGGAGGCGCTATGGAGAGCCTCCCGTAAACATCGAGATATAAAGTGGGAAGGGAATACTATTTACATCTTTCAGGACTACTCTGCGGAGTTAACTAAAGCCAGGAAGGCATTCTCATCTATTTGCACCTCCCTGATTTCTAGAGGCAAGAAGTTTGCTTTGTTATACCCAGCGTGGCTGCGCATCTTTGAGGGCGACACTCATGTTGATTTTTCTGAACCCGGATGATGCTCAGGCCTATTGTGATGAGGAGAATGGAGCTTGGAGGTCCCCCCGGGAAAGCAGCGTTGACTCGGAGTGAAATACTCTTGTGCTTATACTATTACGCTCTATGTTGCATGGAAATCTGAACCGCGAATCTGGCAGTGCATGATATGGAACTTCATATGTTCTTCTGTTTGGAGCTGTTTGCTACACAACCCTGCCCATGCATGTGTACACGCACGTGAACTATCGCTTTTATGTCGTCACACTTTCCATTACTATTGAAAGAATGGACTCCACAGTGACGTATCTTGAGACATGTTTATTAATTAATGTTTTGTTTTATCTTACTTCCCTGCGGTAAATGTATTACCTTGAAGCAATTTAGTGTTCATAGTAATTTGCGCAGAAAGCACGTGGTATGAGTAAATACGGTAACATATGTGTCTGCATAGAAGAGCCACAAAGACATATTCAATAGTAAATTCATATAATTCACAATTTACACATAGTCACCACACACCACACCAGCAAGTTACATTTACTTAGGAAATAGAACAATAGAGATATCCAGCTTTACAGAATATGAGGGGACAGAACTAGGTTAGGACATAGTGTTTGGTATCCAGATGTACAGTATTTCAAGGGCTACATTCCGATCGCAGCTTGCAGTTTATAGCATACTCCTGCACATAGATATGCACAGGAATACACTATTCATAACTTACTGTAATTACTGTTCTCGTGATATTCGGCGGGAACCCAGTGGAGGACCTCTGCAAGTACACCTGGACCAAGCATCGCCCACCTATTCAAACCAACCTATGACCCCTCATGTACTTTAAATGACCTGCCCCTTGACCTATGGAAGAAGAGTCTACAGTTTCCTGTGTATTGTGTTTTGGACCATTGTATAAAAGCAAGGCCTCCTGGCTGGCCTCAGTCTATTCTCTGAAGGTCATCTTTCTAAGACTGACTGAGGACCTTATCCTGGAGGCGCTGGCGAACAAACGTATGTACTATTGGTTGTAGCTCTTCTCTGTGATAGTGCAGTTTCTCTAACGTCCTAGTGGATGCTGGGGACTCCGTCAGGACCATGGGGAATAGCGGCTCCGCAGGAGACAGGGCACAAAAGCAAGCTTTTAGGATCACATGGTGTGTACTGGCTCCTCCCCCTATGACCCTCCTCCAAGCCTCAGTTAGGTTTTTGTGCCCGTCCGAGAAGGGTGCAATCTAGGTGGCTCTCTTAAAGAGTTGCTTAGAAAAAGTTTTTAGGTTCTTTATTTTCAGTGAGTCCTGCTGGCAACAGGCTCACTGCATCGAGGGACTTAGGGGAGAGAATTTCAACTCACCTGCGTGCAGGATGGATTGGATTCTTAGGCTACTGGACACCATTAGCTTCAGAGGGAGTCGGAACACAGGTCTCGCCCTGGGGTTCGTCCCGGAGCCGCGCCGCCGACCCCCTTGCAGATGCTGAAGATTGAAGAGGTCCGGAACCAGGCGGCAGAAGACTTTTCAGTCTTCCTCAGGTAGCGCACAGCACTGCAGCTGTGCGCCATTGTCTGTCAGCACACTTCACACAGCGATCACGGAGGGTGCAGGGCGCGGGGGGGGGGCGCCCTGGCAGCAATGTAGAATACCTGTATGGCGAAAAATACATCACATATAGCCCTTGAGGCTATATGGATGTATTTAACCCCTGCCAGACTTCACAATCTCCGGAGAAGAAGCCCGCCGAAAAGGGGGCGGGGCCTATTCTCCTCAGCACACAGCGCCATTTTCCCTCACAGAAAGGCTGAGGGGAAGGCTCCCAGGCTCTCCCCTGCACTGCACTACAGAAACAGGGTTAAAACAGAGAGGGGGGGCACTGATTTGGCGATATACATATATATTAAATGCTATATGGGAGGAACACTTATATAAGGGTTGTCCCTGTATAATTATAGCATTTTGGTGTGTGCTGGCAAACTCTCCCTCTGTCTCCCCAAAGGGCTAGTGGGTCCTGTCCTCTATCAGAGCATTCCCTATGTGTGTGCTGTATGTCGGTACGTGTGTGTCGACATGTATGAGGAAAATGTTGGTGAGGAGGCGGAGCAAATTGCCTGTAATGGTGATGTCACTCTCTAGGGAGTCGACACCGGAATGGATGGCTTACTTATGGAATTACGTGATAATGTCAACACGCTGCAAGTGGGTTGACGACATGAGACGGCCGGCGAACAAATTAGTACCGGTCCAGGCGTCTCAGACACCGTCAGGGGCTTGTAAAAACGCCCATTTACCTCAGTCGGTCGACATAGACCCAGACACGGACACTGATTTCAGTGTCGACGGTGAAGAAACAAACGTATTTTCCTTTAGGGCCACACGTTAAGGGCAATGAAGGAGGTGTTACATATTTCTGATACTCCAAGTACCACAAAGAAGGGTATTATGTGTGAGGTGAAAAAACTACCTGTAGTTTTTCCTGAATCAGATAAATTAAATGAAGTGTGTGATGATGCGTGGGTTTCCCCCGATAGAAAATTATTGGCGGTATACCCTTTCCCGCCAGAAGTTAAGGCGCGTTGGGAAACACCCCTCAGGGTGGATAAGGCGCTCACATGCTTATCAGAACAAGTGGCGGTACCATCTACAGATAGGGCCGTACTTAAGGAGCCAGCTGATAAGAGGCTGAAAAATATCCTAAAAAGTATACACACACATGCTGGTGTTATACTGTGACCAGCGATCGCCTCAGCCTGGATGTGCAGAGCTGAGGTGGCTTGGTCGGATTCCCTGACTAAAAATATTGATACCCTTGACAGGGACAGTATTTTATTGACTATAGAGCATTTAAAGGATGCATTTCTATATATGCGAGATGCGCAGAGGGATATTTGCACTCTGGCATCAAGAGTAAATGCGATGTCCATATCTGCAAGAAGATGTTTATGGACACGACAGTGGTCAGGGGATGCAGATTCCAAACGGCACAAAGATGTATTGCCGTATAAAAGGGGAGGAGTTATTTGGGGTCGGTCCATGGGACCTGGTGGCCACGGCAACTGCTGGAAGATCCACCGTTTTTTACCCTAAGTCACATCTCTGCAGAAAAAGACACCGTCTTTTCAGCCTCAGTCTTTTCGTCCCTATAAGATATCTGCCCAGGGATAGAGGAAAGGGAAGAAGACTGCAGCAGGCAGCCCATTCCCAGTAACAGAAGCCCTCCACCGCTTCTACTAAGTTCTCAGCATGACGCTGGGACCGTACAGGACCCCTGGATCCTACAAGTAGTATCAAAGGGGCACAGATTGGAATGTCGAGGCGTTTCCCCCCTCGCAGGTTCCTGTAGTCTGCTGTACCAATGTCTCCCTCCGACAGGGAGGCAGTATTGAAAACAATTCACAAGCTGTATTCCCAGCAGGTGATAATAAAATTACCCCTCCTACAACAAGGAAAGGGGTATTGTTCCACACTATAGGGTGGTACTGAAGCCAGAAGGCTAGGTGAGACCGATTCTAAATCTGAAAAATTTGAACACTTACAAGGGTTCAAATCCAGATGGAGTCACTCAGAGCAGTGATAGCGAACTGGGAACAAGGGGACTATATGGTGTCCCGGGACATCAGGGATGCTTACCTCCATGTCCCAAAATTTGCTTTTCTCACCAAGGGTACCTCAGGTTCGTGGTACAGAACTGTCACTATCAGTTTCAGACGATGCCGTTGGAGTGTCCAAGGCACCCCGGGTCTTTACCAAGGTAATGACCGAAATGAGGATTCGTCTTCAAAGAAAATGGACGACCTCCTGATAAGAACAAGGTCCAGAGAACAGTTGGAGGTCGGAGTAGCACTATCTCAAGTAGTTCTACGACAGCACGGGTGGATTCTAAATATTCCAAAACCGCAGTTGTTCCGACGACACGTCTGCTGGTCCTAGGGATGATTCTGGACACAGTCCAGGAAAAGGGTGTTTCTCCCAGAGGAGAAAGCCAGGGAGTTATCCGAGCTAATCGGGATCCTCCTAAAACCAGGAAAAGTGTCAGTGCATCATTGCACAAGAGTCCTGGTAAAAATGGTGGCTTATTACGAAGCGCTTCCATTCGGCAGATTTCACGCAAGAACTCTTCAGTGGGATCTGCTGGACAAATGGTCCGGATCGCATCTTCAGATGCATCAGCGGATAACCCTATATCCAAGGACAAGGGTGTCTCTCCTGTGGTGATTACAGAGTGCTCATCTTCTAGAGGGCCGCAGATTCGGCATTCAGGATTGGATGCTGGTAACCACGGAGGCCAGCCTGAGAGGCTGGGGAGCAGTCACACAGGAAAAAAAAAAATTTCCAGGGAGTGTGATCAAGTCTGGAGAATTCTCTCCACATAAATATACTGGAGCTAAGAGCAAATTTGTAATGCTATAAGCTTAGCAAGGCCTCTGCTTCAAGGTCAGCCGGTATTGATCCAGTGGGATAACATCACGGCAGTCGCCCACGTAAACAGATAGGGCGGCACAAGAAGCAGGAGGGCAGTGGTCAAAACTGCAAGGATTTTTCGCTAGACGGAAAATCATGTGATAGCACTGTCAGCAGTGTTCATTCCGGGAGTGGACGACTGGGAAGCAGACTTCCTCAGCAGGCACGACCTCCACCCGGGAGAGTGGGAACTTCATCGGGAAGTTTTCCGCATGATTGTGAACCGTTGGGAAAGACCAAAGGTGGAAATGATGGCGTCCTGCCCGAACAAAAAACGGGACAGGTATTGCGCCAGGTCACGAGACCTTCAGGCGATAGCTGTGGACGTCCTGGTAACACCGTGGGTGTAACTGTCGGTGTATGTGTTCCCTCTTCTGCTTCTCATAACCAAGGTATTGAGAATTATAAGACGTAGAGGAGTAAGAACTATACTCGTGGCTCCGGATTGGCCAAGAGGGACTTGGTACCCGGAACTTCAAGAGATGCTCACAGAGGACTAATGGCCTCGGGAGCTAAGATGGGATTTGCTTTCAGCAAGAACCATGTCTGTTCCAAGAGGAACCGTGGCATCTGCCTCTAAGAAAGGACCTGCTCCAGCAGGGACCTTGTCTGTTCCAAGACTTGCCGCGGCTGCGTTTGACGGCATGGCGGTTGAACGCCGGATCCTAAGGGAAAAGGCATTCCGGAAGAGGTCATACCTACCCTGGTCAAAGCCAGGAAGGAGGTGACCGCACAACGTTATCACCACATGTGGTGAAAATATGTTGCGTGGGTGAGGCCAGGAAGGCCCCACGAAAGAATTTCAACTAGGTCGATTTCTGCACTTCCTGAAAACAGGAGTGTCTATGAGCCTCAAATTGGGGTCCATTAAGGTTCAAGTTTCGGCCCTGTAGATTTTCTTCCAGAAAAAATTGGCTTCAATTCCTGAAGTCCAGACGTTTGTCAAGGGAGTATTGCATATACAGCCCCTTGTGTGCCTCCAGTGGCACCGTGGGATCTCAACGTAGTGTTGGGATTCCTCAAATCATATTGGTTTGAACCGATCAAATCTGTGAATTTGAAATATCTCACATGGAAAGGGACCATGTTGTGGCCCTGGCCTCGGCCAGGCGATTGTCAGAATTGGGGGCTTTGTCTTAAAAAAAAAAAAAAAGCTCATATTTGTTTTTCCATTCGGACAGGGCAGAACTGCGGACTCGTCCCCAGTTTCTTCCTAAGGTGGTGTCAGCGTTTCGCCTGAAACAACATATTGTGGTGCCTGCGGCTACTAGGGACTTGGAGGACTCCAAGTTGCTAGACGTTGTCGGGGCCCTAAAAATATATATATATATATATATATATATTTCCAGGACGGCTGGAGTCAGAAAGTCTGACTTGCTGTTTATATTGTATGCACCCCAAAAGATGGGTGCTCCTGCTTCTAAGCAGACTATTGCTCGTTGGATTTGTAGTACAATTCAGCTTGCACAGTCTGTGGCAGGCCTGCCACAGCCAAAATCTGTCAATGCCCATTCCACAAGGAAGGTGGGCTCATCTGGGGCGGATGCCCGAGGGGGTCTCGGCTTTAAAATTTTGCCGAGCAGCTACGTGGTCAGGGGGGAACACGTTTGTAAAATTCTACAAATTTGATACCCTGGCTGAGGAGGACCTGGAGTTCTCTCATTCGGTGCTGCAGAGTCATCCGCACTCTCCCGCCCGTTTGGGAGCTTTGGTATAATCCCCATGGTCCTGACGGAGTCCCCAGCATCCACTAGGACGTTAGAGAAAATAAGATTTTACTTACCGATAAATCTATTTCTCGTAGTCCGTAGTGGATGCTGGGCGCCCATCCCAAGTGCGGATTGTCTGCATTACTTGTACATAGTTATTGTTACAAAAATCGGGTTATTATTGTTGTGAGCCATCTTTTTTAGAGGCTACTTCATTGTTATCATACTGTTAACTGGGTTCAGATCACAAGTTGTACGGTGTGATTGATGTGGCTGGTTTGGGTCTTACCCGGGATTCAAGATCCTTCCTTATTGTGTACGCTCGTCCGGGCACAGTACCTAACTGAGGCTTGGAGGAGGGTCATAGGGGGAGGAGCCAGTACACACCATGTGATCCTAAAAGCTTGCTTTTGTGCCCTGTCTCCTGCGGAGCCGCTATTCCCCATGGTCCTGACGGAGTCCCCAGCATCCACTACGGACTACGAGAAATAGATTTATCGGTAAGTAAAATCTTATTATTTCTGTGTATACCCTTTTAAGTAAATATATTGTTGCTGCGTTGGACCACAACATAACATATACTACTGGTGTCACATTCCATTCTTGTTTGGGTATAAAGGTATACTCAGCCACACATGTCACTGTATCATGCGCATAACGTGTCAGCATGTATACGCAACGTGCATACACATCGCAGGGATTAGTGTTTACATTCAGCGGCTGCAGCGGCCCGAACCATAGAATTATAAAGTATTGCATTTCCCTGAAAGTTAAACGAACTTAACAGTTGGGAGCTCGTCCAGTTCACCACATACTCACAGACTTGCAGGGCCTAACAGACTTTGGTCTACCAACAAAGGGTGGAGACGCGTCTTAAGTAATTTTGTATTGTGTTTAAAAAAACTGTCTAATGTTGTTAGACCACGTCTGTCCTGTATAGTCCTAGAGGTACTGGTGCGAACCGAGGAAAAACAGGGAAAAGCCACTTATTTTTTTTTTTGTGTATTTTTTTTTTGTTGGCGCGAAAACGCGCACAAAGCATACTGATAGTTTGCATATATTCTCACATATTGTTGCCATAGGTTGTAATAGTCATTATAGATCTGCATAAGAATCGGATACGTTTACTTGTTATATATTTGATATATTTCGTTAAGGGAGTAATTATAAAACATAAGACACAGTTCCGGCCTAAAAGTTTAGGTAAACACTCAAAGGAGGATTACCCCTGTGGGTGACTTCCAGCGGGGGTGAGGAACAAATGTATTGTGTAGTGAGCAGTAGAATGTTTGCTTACATTGATCGTGATAAGTGTGGTATATTTAGTTGCGAACGCACGGTGTACACGCGGTACAGTAAAAAGAAGTACGTGAGGTAAACGTACGAGAATGCGCACATGGTGCAGGAATGCGCGTGGTTGCGTAAGTACGCAAGGTTGCGTGAAGTAGCGAGCGCAAGTGTAACCACACTATAGAAATAAATTTAAAGGCGGGATATAAGACATAGTCATACAATAGCAAGTAACTATCCGATTTTAAGAGCAGATTACTATACTATTTTGTTTAAAGTGTACTACCTCTGGGACAAGTTATCAATCAAAGGGAGTGATATTTTTCTGTACAGAAAAACATTGGGGGTCATTCCGAGTTGTTCGCTCGCAAGCTGCTTTTAGCAGCTTTGCACACGCTAAGCCGCCGCCTACTGGGAGTGAATCTTAGCTTATCAAAATTGCGAACGAAAGATTCGCAATATTGCGAAAAGACTTCTCTGTGCAGTTTCTGAGTAGCTCGAGACTTACTCTGCCAGTGCGATCAGTTCAGTGCTTGTCGTTCCTGGTTTGACGTCACAAACACACCCAGCGTTCACCCAGACACTCCTCCGTTTCTCCGGCCACTCCGCGTTTTTCCCAGAAACGGTAACGTTTTTTCACACACACCCATAAAATGGCCAGTTTCCGCCCAGAAACACCCACTTCCTGTCAATCACATTACGATCACCAGAACGAAGAAAAAACCTCGTAATGCCGTGAGTAATATACCTAACTGCATAGCAAATTTACTTGGCGCAGTCGCACTGCGGACATTGCGCATGCGCATTAGCGAGTAATCGCTCCGTTGCGAGAAAAAAATAACGAGCGAACAACTCGGAATGACCCCCATTGTGTATTAGTGTGGGCTGAAAGTAAGTGTGAATGCATTGAACTCCATGACCAATTTGGGTTCCCATAGAAGACACTGAGTTGGCAGAGGCTCAGTGGCGTGAAGGTTAGCGATCTTACGATGTAGAGAAATACGCAAGTAGTGAGGAAACTTGCGGAGGAGCGTGATAGAGTATAGATTGTGAATTATTGAAGTTAAGGTTTTTGTGTTACGCTCCGGCTGTGGAGCGCAGCTAGTAGAATTCGACTCCTGTGATCGTAGGGCATATAGATAACAAGTATCTATAGGCTGTGCGATTGGACCGCACGTCTGTGTGTGTGATATGCGGCGCAACGTGATACCATTTGCGTTCTTTTCGCAATTGCGTCATCATACGCGCTGTGTAGAACATACGCAGACGTGATTTGTGTAAAGGAGAAAGGAATTTTTCGCTGACTCTCTCTCAGGAAAACATTCCAACAGACTTTTAACCTCCACTGAAAGAGGTGCGGTATTGATTTTGTTGGTACTTCAATAATTCCAGTGCTGAGGGGTCTGGTAGGATCCCTCACTGGGTACGCGGGGGTCACTATTGGAGTGAGTCGTGGTACTGCCAGCAGAGAAGGAGTTGGGGCGGGATGTATTAAGATACATCGCCGCCCCTCGCCGGTTACCGCAGCGATGTTGATCGCATATGTACTAACATATGCGATCAACATCGCGATGCGGTGACGGAGCCCCCCCGCGATACCTATTAGGTGGTCTGCGGGGGGGTCTCCGTCACCTCCCAGGGGTCCCCACACTGGCTAGACGCCGGGAAGCAGCAGCAGGCTGCCCCCGGCACCTCCTCCTCCCTCCTGCAGCCGGAAGGGGGGAGGAGAAGACTACCTTCAGGGTCCAGGGCAGCCTGGAGGAAGGTAAGCCGGGGGGGAGGGGGGGAGGCATCTGCGGCGGTGTCGGTGGGTTGCGGCGGTCGGCGAAAAGAAGCCCATAGGCTTCATACCCTGGACGCCGAAAACGTGGCGGTACGGTGTTAGTTAATATGAACGTTTTTGGGGGTTTTACCGCATTTTTGCTTTAGTACATCCCGCCCTTGGTGAGAGAACTCAGAGGACTTTCACCGTTTGCTCGCATTGTTCATTTGGGGATTGTGTAAAAGAAAGCCCACGATGGGAGTCAAGTGCACAAACTAGAAGCGTTCAGCGACCAGGGTTCAGGATGACGAGCTGAGACCAAGGGGGTCCGCTCAGTTGATAATGTGTGGGAAGTATGGTCCACACGCAGAGGCTTTCTATGATGAATGGGTGAGAATGACAGTGGATGATAGGAAATCATTTCCTAGGGTTGGTAGTTTTGATCCAGAGGTGCTACATAATGTTAGAAATAGAATATGTCTGATCAAATCCAAGAAACAAAGGATCAGACATAACGACTGTTTAAACATATGGCAACAAGAGGGAGATATGCAAAGGGAACTTGCTCGCACAGCAAATTCCAAACCAAACAGGAATGTGAATGCGAGTGCACCACCACCATCATATGTCGATGGAGAGAAGATAGCTACAACCAATGGTATATCGGGAAATGATAGGACAACACATACAAATTGTACTAACCATATTCCATGCAAGTTGTACCCTGTTCTAAATTCTTCCAAAGGTTGTAGTTCTGGGGAAGACAACGAGCCCAGAATGATCTCAGCCCTCTCCCTGGCAGCCACCATACAGGAAACTTAGGTGGGCACGGCCCAACCATTAAGAGCCGTGGTGATACCCTCCACTGGAGGAATGGGTGAGATCATATCCACAGGTAAGTACGGGACCATTCATTATGCAGAGACAGTAGCCCCCCCGCACTGACACAAACAGGAGTGAAGTGGTTGAGATGAACCCTGTCTGGGTAATAGCAGTCCCCAATGGGAGAACTGATAACCAGGAAGTAACCCCCATCAGGAACATTGCAATGCATTGTCCATGGTCCCAGTCTGAACTGAGGTCCATTATGTCAGAATTCCCCGATCCCAGGAAAGATTTAGTTGAATCCCAGAAATGTATTAAAGAACTGGGCAATGCCCATGAGCCCACAAACAAAGATTGGCGGATAGTGTTACAAGCGAGCCTACCCACAAATATTGACACCCAGAAATTTATAACAGATTGCAAGATAGACGCAGACGTGCCTCTGACTGATGAATACAATCAGGAGAATGTTAGGCAAATTAACATATAACTAGGATTGTATTTCCCCACCTTTGTCAAGTGGAATAAAATTTTCTCCATAAGACAGAAAGTGAAATGGCATCCGAATATTTCCATAGAGCTTTACAGGAAAAGGCTAGATCCACTGGGATAGGGGATATAAAGAACAATGCCAACCACAGGGACGTAGCTGTCTCTGTACTAATGGACGGGCTCAAAGAGGCATTGAGGACCAGAGTACAAACCTCTTTGCCAAATTGGAGGGGAATCACGGTAGATGCCCTGAGAGAGTCTGCTATCGACCATGACCGTAATATCCTCAAGCACAAGGAGTCGCAAGGGGATAGGTTAATGGTGGTAAGTATACAGGCTCTTGAAGGGATGTCTGACCAACAAATACCCCAGACCCCTGAAGACTGGACAAGGTCAACAACATGTTTTAATTGTAAAAAGGAGGGACACATTGCCAGAGAATGTAGGTTTGCAGGGACACATAACAAGTATAGGCGCCCTAGACAAGGTTATGAGCCACGCTACCAAACACATAGACGAGATCAGAGAACATATAGGAGAGATTACGAGCCACATAGAGGGGAAACATGGAGGTACCCACCAAGGAGGGACTGGCAGGCCTCCGAAAACTCACAGCTATCCCCCTCATATATAGTAGCTGCCAACGCCATACAGGAAGGCCAACACCAACAATGAAGGTCAGGTCATAACTGTAGTCTGCAGCCGGTGAAACGGATTGCTGGCCTTGGAAATGAACCTGAGGTCATGGTCAATGTAGCTGGCACACCACCACCTTTTCTTGTAGATACAGGGGCGGCCAGATCAGTACTTAACTCCACAGCAGGTATAATGACAACGGGCAAAACGATTTCGGCAATGGGAGTAACGGGAAAAGTGCAGCATTACCCTTTGAGTAGACCTGCAGAGATTACGGTAGGGCCCTTGCATACCAAACATTCTTTCCTGTTGGCTGCATCAGCTCCGACTAATTTACTTGGCAGGGATTTGTTCTGTAAAATGCGGTGTGTCATATATTGTACTCCTGAGGGTGTGTTTTTAGATATCCCTGAGAACCATGCGCAGGAAGTACAGGATATGTTAGACACCCCTCAAAGGCTAATGTTACACTCTACCGTTCTAGACACATATCCATCAGAGATAGAGGAAATGATCTCACAAATACCAGGTTCCCTTTGGACTAAAGATGGACAGGACACTGGATTGATGGCGAATGTAGCCTCAGTAGTAGTGCAGATAAAAGATGGCAGGATAGCTCCAAAAATCCCCCAGTACCCTCTGAAACCAGAGGTAGAATTAGGAGTATACCCCGTCATAGAACGGCTGCTACAGCAGGGCATCCTAGTCAGGACGTCCAGCACAGCCAATAGTCCCATTTTCCCTGTGAAAAAGAGTGGGGGGAGGGGTTACAGGCTAGTGCAGGATCTAAGGGGGATAAACAAAATAGTCGAGAGCCAATTCCCCGTAGTGCCCAATCCAGCGGTCATCCTCATGCAGATTCTCTCCACCTCTAAGTACTTTACTGTCATTGACCTCTGTTCTGCTTTCTTTTCTGTCCCTCTTCACCCCAACAGTCAGTACCTTTTCGCTTTCACCTACAGGGAAGTACAGTACACCTGGATCCGTCTCTCTCAAGGTTTCATTGACAGCCCGAGTATTTTCTCCCAGGCCCTACATTACTGTTTGCAATCCTTTCAACCCAAGAATGGGTCGGTGCTGATACAATATGTTCATGACTTGTTGTTGTGCTCTGACTCATTCGAGTCGTCCCTGGCAGACACTAAACAGCTTCTGTTTCATCTCTCCCAGACAGGACACAAGTTTTCTAAGGATAAGTTACAGTTGTGCCGGACTAAGGTTAAATACTTGGGACACTGCCTGACGCAAGGACTCAGACACCTGACCACTGACAGGATACAAGCCATCCGTGACATGACTCTGCCGCAAACCCAGCAACAACTTCGCACTTTCCTAGGAATGTGTGGGTATTGTCGAAATTGGATTCCGGGGTTCTCTATTCTGGCACTACCACTGCAAGAAATGGTCTCTTCAAACAAACCAGAACGGGTCGCTCATACAGAGGAGTCCGAACTGGCGTTTGAGAGACTAAAAGGGGGAGATTCAAATGTTTGAAAAGTCAGTTGGGTGTCTGTTTTTTTCCTATCTAATAGACAGACACCCAACCGACTTTTCAATCATTTGAATCTCCCCCAAAGAGTGTTTGTCACAAGCACCAGCATTGGGCATGCCAGATTATGGGAAGCATTTTGAGTTGTACGGTACCGAGAGTGCTGGATGCGCGGCAGCAGTCCTAACCCAGAAACATGGTGATGCCAGCAGACCGGTAGCCTACTACAGTGCACAATTGGACACTGTCGCACGGTCTCTCCCCACTTGCCTACGAAGTGTTGCAGCCATAGCTTTGTTGGTAAGTAAAAGCGAAGACGTAGTGTTAGAGCACGACCTGACAGTCCATACACCTCATGCGGTATCAGCCTTGCTAAACTCCGCCCAAACCAGACATGTCTCATCCGCTCGGTTTACAAAGTGGGAACTATCACTGATGGCCCCTGTAAAGATCACTATAAAGAGGTGTAGCACACTAAATTCTGCAACTTATTTGCCGAGTGTGCCTGGTCATGCACATAGGGTGGAGGATGAGAATGATGGTGAAGGAGGATTTAGTACAGACACTGATACGCATGATTGTATGGAATACCTGAACCAGACTTTCACTGCAAGACCTGACATCAGTGACAAACCACTAGAAGACGTAGACTTTACCTTCTACACTGACGGTAGTTGTCACAGACAGACGGACTCAGGAGACCTGTGCACCGGATACGCAGTTGTAGATGACGAAGGTATCATAGAAGCTGAACCCCTGGTAGCACTGAGCAGAGCATGTGAATTGGCAAAGGGTAAGTCAGCTAATATATACACGGACTCTAGATACGCCTTTAGAGTGGTGCATGATTTCGGGGCTCTGTGGCGCCTCAGAAATTTCATGACGGCAGCTGGCACACCTGTGGCGCATGCGTAACATATCAAAAGGCTTCTGACAGCCATACAGGAACCTGACAGAGTGGCTGTTATC
Organism: Pseudophryne corroboree; assembly: GCF_028390025.1. Taxonomy (NCBI): domain Eukaryota; kingdom Metazoa; phylum Chordata; class Amphibia; order Anura; family Myobatrachidae; genus Pseudophryne; species Pseudophryne corroboree. The sequence goes on along the minus strand of NC_086449.1, from coordinate 72,004,447 downwards.
AAGTGTAAAGCACACACCTACAACCAAGACCCAATTTCACTTGGTAACAGCCAAGCGAACGAAGCTGCAAAATCAGCAGCAAGCACTACCACACAAATTAACACCACACAACTGATGACATTCAACACGGTAAACATGCAACAATTAATAGAAATGCAAAATTTGTGTTCCCTACAGGAAAAGGCAGTCTGGAAGGCGAAGGGATATAGTCAGGAGTCCTCAGGACTCTGGAGAGATGGACAAGGTAAACCAGTGGCCCCCAGGGCATATCTCCCAAGCCTAGCTGAAGCGGCACATGGTCTGACTCATCTGGGCAAGGAAGGTATGTGCAAATTGGTAAGAGCCTACTGGAGTGCACTAGGGTTCTCTTCTCAGGCGAGAAAGAAAGCAATGACATGTCTTACTTGCTTGAGGAAGAATATTGGTAAGACAATACCAACGGAGCCATCCCATATCCCTCCTTCAGATGGACCTTTCCAGGTAATACAAATTGACTTCATACAGCTACCACCCTGTAGGAATTTAAAGTATGTTTTGGTATGTACTGATGTCTTCTCGAACTGGGTAGAGGCATTCCCCTCCACCACAAATACTGCCATATTCACTGCTTAGAAAATTGTACAAAAATTTGTGTGTAGTTATGGTATCCCTAAAATGATTGAAAGTGATAGGGGTGCCCATTTTACAGGTGAAGTCTTTCAGGTCATGTGCAAGCTTATGGGTATTAATAGTAAGCTACATACTCCCTACCGGTACCGACCACAGGCCAGTGCGAAGGTGGAGAGAATGAATTGCACTATTAAGAACAAGCTGAGCAAACTGATGGCTGAAACTGGACTGTTGTGGCTAGAAGCACTGCCACTGGTGTTGTACAGCATCAGAACCACTCCCAGGCTTAACCTATCACCCTTTGAAATTCTTTTTGGACGACAGCCCCATGTGATGATAGATCCCCAGGATGATCTGAAATGCAATTATGAAATGACTGTGCAATATTTGGTTAGGATGAGCCAGCAACTGAGAAACCAGCAAAGGAATCTGAAACTGGCGATTCCTGACCTACCAAACAGTAATTGTCAAGAAATTGAACCTGGGGACTATGTGATGATTCGAAATTTACTATGCTCAGGTTGCCTCATAGACAGGTGGGAAGGACCGTATCAAGTTTTGTTGACCAGCACGACAGTACTGAAGGTTGCCAAGAGAGAGACTTGGGTCCACTCTTCCCACTGCAAGAAGGTCGCTGACCCGGAGAAAACTTGTGAGAAGGAGAAAGGTGAAGAGAACCAAGTGGGGGTTCCGACAACCGAGTTTTGGCTGAAGGGACAGCTACCTGTGAGGAGCGTAAACGAGGTGGCTGAATGTAATTCCTCCTCATGGGGTGGAAGCCAAACTAAGTGTTAACGTAGGCCGGAGGGCGTAAAGAAAAGGAGGACTTCGTAGGAAGATAACTGTAGTTTTAATGAATAATCAAACTGTACACGAATATTGGAGAAATAGAAGAAACTGGGAGAATTAGAGTCTATGGTTAAATGACTTGAAGAGTGAAGCTGAAGAACTCCGGTAAAGAGGAACTGAAGACTGTGTTTTATGATTAAAGACGAGGCTGAAGAACTTGGACTTTGAATAAATGAAGACTGTGGTTTGTGATTGAAAGACGAGGCTGAAGAACTCGGACTTTGAATAAATGAAGACTGCTGTGGGAACCGCCATTAGCACCTGGAGATCCTCTACGACCTGGAACCCCGTGAGCGCTTATACGAGTGACAACGGACTTAGACAGCAGGACTGCAGCAGCGTTTAGGTAACCGATGGATGAGAGCAACCAGGACCAGGGAACCGGAAGTAACCTGGGAGCACAGAGCCGGAGAACCTTTCACAGGGAGGTAACTTGAAGCACTGGCACTCTCCCTCTGAGCCATCCCCCTTTTGTAAGGGGAGAACACAGGATTGGCTGAACACAGATTGGGAACTTCATTGGTAATACTCTGGTCTTCAACATGGCTGCCCCCAGCACAGGAGACATACTTAGCTTTTAGACTTAGAAGAAATTTGAAAAGTAACTTGCGCCCTAGCTTCAGCTCGGCAGATCCCCAAAAAGGAGCACCACTCCTCTTTAAATACAATAGAAACAGAAAGAGGCGATCTCCCAGCGATGCTATATACAAATTCCAGATCCGTATATGTTCCTGTTTCTCAAACAAAGAACACAACATGCAATACGTCCATTAACTGGTAATGATAATTCCACAGAACTTCCAAAGTCACTTTTCTTAGTGACTGACCTGTATTAAATAAGATGCATTCACATAAAGGTTTCTTTCATACTTCATATGGTCGACAGCCCACGGCTTATCTACACCAGGCTTACCTTTAGGAAAAGCCCTATATGCGCTGAAAGGTATCTATGCCCTTTTAGCACACAGCTTTAGCCAGCTTCTGTCTCTGACACACTATACTGTGTCACCACCAGAGGACCTTACCGCAGCGATCCCAGCCGCAGCGCCCGGCTCTCCAGCCCCTCGGCCCCCCGGCCCTTGGCAGCCGCACATCCGTCCAGGAGGACCCGCCTCCAGCAGCTCCCTGCCGCCGCAGCCGAGCCAACCAATGGGACGGTAACCCGCGGGAGCACCCGCAGGACGTAAGGCTCCGGAGCCTGACACCTCATATCATTAGAGAATCTGTTCCGGGAAGGCTGCAAGGCAGAACTGTTGAACAGCATCTGAGCATGGTGAAAAGAAAAATCAAGGATGGTTGTTTTAATTTTTTTCTCTCCAAACACCTCCACCTCTTCATTTTTTTTTTCCGCCCCTCTTGTTTTTTTTTTCCTTACCGAAATGGATCCACATCAAGAGACTGTGTTCCGGATTTTTCTTGTGATTCTATTTTTGATCAGAACGATTTGTTTTTGTGAGGGTCCCCGAGAAGTCGAGCAAGAATCTGGAATGGGTTCTGATGGAGAGGATGGATTAGTAGAACCACAGAATCAGTCCATCACTTTGATCAAAGCTGGTATAAGTAAGAGATCTGGTAGTCACGGAGCTCGGAGGTAATGTGAAGGGTTATTGTCTGATGAATACTGCATATGTAAGTACTGCAATAACATAGTCGAAGATGGGTGCATCCAGAGATGTCAGTCAAACAATAATGCCAATATTGACGGACATCCTTTGAGTGATTATCACTCATTAGTGGGTACGGTCTTAAACTAAACGGAATGTTGGGTGTACTCACAAGTACCTCAAAGACAGAGTAAATCGGGATTAGTGCCATACCCATTAACAGTAAATAGGTACTCGAATTACATGGGAGGAGACCGGTGGACAGAAAATTCAATATATCTAGGCCCCCTAGCTTATTCTCCACCAGTACCACGTAGATAGGTAACTACTGTGTTTCAACGTGTCCAATTTCCGCAAACCAGGAAATTGGGAAGTGACATGGAACAATCAGACAATGGCCTTCTCACACAGAGCTGATAAGGAACCCATCAACTCTGAGCTTGTACGTGGGATAACCACAAGTGGGAAGTACTTCCGATACAGGAATACATGTGGAATCAAAACCATGTGGGCTGGAAAAGTGTCACAGGGATATTGTGCGCACATCATCCAGCCAGATACTTGTATCAAACAGATGGAGGAACTGGGGACGGGTTTCTTCGTGAAAGTTATTTGTGACATGATCTTGATGCATTTTGTCCCCTATGTTCTTCCAGACAACGCCTATTTCATATGTGGAAGGAAGGCGTACAAGTGGCTTACTCCGAGCTCTGAAGGGTTGTTTTACATAGGCAGAGTACTACCAGAGGTCATGACCATCGCACATGACAAAATGAAAGATATTCACCGCAGCGCTCCACCTCCTTATACTCACACCCACTATGAACACATTTTCAAGAGACACCACATAGACAGGGGGAGAGCTCGCAGCCTCTAATTTGATCCATGAATCTACCGGGATTCAAATTCTTCTTGCATTAGATATCACCCATACTGCCAGAGGAATTATAAATTATAGGTACATCCATGCGCCAGCGAACTTGATAGATAATATCACCGAGATGTATGATGACACCTTCAGGTATACAGGTAGGGAATTACAGGCCTACAAGATGGAACTGGCCCAACACAGGATGGTCTTGAATTATGTCACGGCCGTGACAGGTGGGTTTTGTGCTACTTTGGCGACTCAATATGGTGTAAAGTGCTGCACGTATATTAAAAACAGCACTGAGGACCCAACGGAGATCATCGATCAAAAGATGGACGAGATCTTGCAGTTAAAGTGGGAGTTCAGAAGGAACAGCTATGGGTAATGAATTGACCGGATGGGCCTCATGGTTGAACCCACTCAAATGGTTCTCTGGGTTAGGAGTGTGAGCACAAAGTGTGATTGCAAGTGTGGGAAAGTTTCTCCTCTGTATCCTGGGTGTCGTCATAATTATCGGCCTGATATTTAAATGTGTTTGAATTTTGATGCGGCGAAAAAGACATAATACAAATTTGATGAGTCTAAGGAGCGGGTGCGTTGTAAATGTGGCAGATTTGATATACGACCCAACGATAGAAACAGTGTTGTGATAAGGAATGTAAATGAGGACTTCTGGTTCCGCCTCCGACATGTGAGGACACGCTTCGGAGCGGCTCCGTCCCCATACACCCAGCATACCATTTCACGGCTGTCTAACAGCCTCCTGACCGGTACGAACCCCACCCGAACCACCTGAGACCCCTTCTCCGGCGGATGGAGACGTATTTCTCCCCCCTGATGCCGGGAAAGAAATACCACCAGCGGCAGCACAGACAGAGCAGGGGATCAAAGATGGCACCGGACGCGGCTGACTCTGGCGACGATGTGAGCTCTGCACCCTTTTCTCCTCCGCCCCGCTCACGAGACCAAGGTACTGTAGCACAAGGCTCCCCTAACTGGACAGTCCCTCCCTCTGATGCCCCGGTCACCTATGGAGAGATGGTAGGGGCCATTAGAGAAGCAATGGGTCCGCTTCTCCAGGAGCAGACGTCCCACACAACGGGTCAACTCTCTAGTCTCACGAAAAAGGTCAGGGAGACCGAGCAAAGAGTGGGTGAATTGTTTGCAGACGTGGCCACATTGCAGGTAGCTCAGGTGAAACACACTCGTATGCAGCGCCAAATCTTAAATCAACTGGATGACCTTGAGAATAGGTCGAGGAGACAGAACCTGAGAGTGGTAGGACTCCCTGAGACTGTAAAGGGTCCGACCTGCTACACTTCTTAAAATCTGTGCTCCCGGCTCTATTGCATGTCGAAACGGAATGTGCCGAAATGATTATTGAGAGGGCTCACCGTGTAGGGCCGCTCCGCACACACCCTGGCGCACGACCGCGGGTGGTATTGTTTTGCAGCCTTAACTTTTTACACAAGGAGGCGCTATGGAGAGCCTCCCGTAAACATCGAGATATAAAGTGGGAAGGGAATACTATTTACATCTTTCAGGACTACTCTGCGGAGTTAACTAAAGCCAGGAAGGCATTCTCATCTATTTGCACCTCCCTGATTTCTAGAGGCAAGAAGTTTGCTTTGTTATACCCAGCGTGGCTGCGCATCTTTGAGGGCGACACTCATGTTGATTTTTCTGAACCCGGATGATGCTCAGGCCTATTGTGATGAGGAGAATGGAGCTTGGAGGTCCCCCCGGGAAAGCAGCGTTGACTCGGAGTGAAATACTCTTGTGCTTATACTATTACGCTCTATGTTGCATGGAAATCTGAACCGCAAATCTGGCAGTGCATGATATGGAACTTCATATGTTCTTCTGTTTGGAGCTGTTTGCTACACAACCCTGCCCATGCATGTGTACACGCACGTGAACTATCGCTTTTATGTCGTCACACTTTCCATTACTATTGAAAGAATGGACTCCACAGTGACGTATCTTGAGACATGTTTATTAATTAATGTTTTGTTTTATCTTACTTCCCTGCGGTAAATGTATTACCTTGAAGCAATTTAGTGTTCATAGTAATTTGCGCAGAAAGCACGTGGTATGAGTAAATACGGTAACATATGTGTCTGCATAGAAGAGCCACAAAGACATATTCAATAGTAAATTCATATAATTCACAATTTACACATAGTCACCACACACCACACCAGCAAGTTACATTTACTTAGGAAATAGAACAATAGAGATATCCAGCTTTACAGAATATGAGGGGACAGAACTAGGTTAGGACATAGTGTTTGGTATCCAGATGTACAGTATTTCAAGGGCTACATTCCGATCGCAGCTTGCAGTTTATAGCATGCTCCTGCCCATAGATATGCACAGGAATACACTATTCATAACTTACTGTAATTACTGTTCTCGTGATATTCGGCGGGAACCCAGTGGAGGACCTCTGCAAGTACACCTGGACCAAGCATCGCCCACCTATTCAAACCAACTCATGACCCCTCATGTACTGTAAATGACCTGCCCCTTGACCTATGGAAGAAGAGCTTACAGTTTCCTTTGTATTGTGTTTTGGACCATTGTATAAAAGCAAGGCCTCCTGGCCAGCCTCAGTCTATTCTCTGAAGGTCATCTTGCTAAGACTGACTGAGGACCGGATCCGGGAGGCGCTGGCGCACAAACGTATGTACTATTGGTTGTAGCTCTTCTCTGTGATAGTGTTGTATTTCTGTGTATACCCTTTTATGTAAATATATTGTTGCTGCGTTGGACCACAACATAACATATACTACTGGTGTCACATTCCATTCTTGTTTGGGTATAAAGGTATACTCAGCCACACGTGTCGCTGTATCGTGCGCATAACGTGTCGGCGTGTATACGCAATGAGCATACACATCGCAGGAGTTAGTGTTTACATTCAGCAGCAGCAGCGGCCCGCAGCAAAGAATTATAAGGTATTGCATTTCCCTGAAAGTTAAACGAACTTAACAGCATCCTCTACGGACTATGAGAAAAGGATTTACCGGTAGGTAATTAAAATCCTTTTTTCTCTTATGTCCTAGAGGCTGCTGGGGTCCATATTAGTACCATGGAGATGTACCAAAGCTCCCAGAATGGGAGGGAGAGCGCGGAGGCTCCTGCAGAACTGATTGACCAAACTTTAGGTCCTCAGAGGCCAAAGTATCGAACCTGTAGAACTTAGTAAATGTGTTCGACCCTGACCAAGTAGCCGCTCGGCAAAGCGGTAAAGCCGAGACACCCCGGGCATCCACCCAGGAAGAACCCACCTTACGAGCAGAGTGGGCCTTAACAGATTTAAGACACTGCAATCCTGCCGTAGAATATGCATGCTGGATAGTGACCCTGATTCAGCTAGAGATCGTCTGCTTAGAAGCAGGACACCCAATTTTCTGGGGATCGTACAGGTCAAACAGAGAGTCCAATTTTCTGTACTGAGCAGTCCTCTTCATATAGATTTTCAGAGCCCGTACAACATCCAAGGACTTTGACGGAATTGAGGAGTCAGTATCAACTGGCACCACAATAGGTTGGTTGATATGAAATGCCGACACAACCTTTGGAAGGAACTGCTGACGTGTCTGGAGCTCAGCTCTATCTTCACGGAAGATCAAGTAGGGGCTTTTACAAAACAGAGCCTGGAGGAACTGTAACACCGCGCTAAGATCCCAGGGTGCCGTAGGCGGCACAAAGGGAGGCTGGATGTGCTGAACCCCTTTCAAGAAAGTCTGAACCTCAGGGAGGGAAGCCAGTTGTTTCTGGAAGAAAATGGATAAGGCAGAAATCTGGACCTTTATGGATCCCAATCTCAGGCCCATATCCACACCTGCTTGCAGGAAGAGGAGAAACCGTCCCAGTTGAAACTCCACCGTAGGAAACCTCTTGGATTCACACCAAGATACATACTTTTTCCAAATGCGATGGTAATGTTTAGACGTTACGCCTTTTCTAGCCTGTATCAGGGTAGAAATAACCTTGTTCGGAATGCCCTTCCGAGCTAATATCTGGCGTTCAACCTCCATGCCGTCAAACGTAGCCGTGGTAAGTCTTGATAAGCGAATGGCCCCTGTTGCAGCAGGTCCTCCCGAAGAGGAAGAGGCCTCGGATCTTCCAGCAGAAGATCCAGAAGATTTGCGTACCAAGCCCTTCTTGGCCAGTCCGGAGCAATGAGGATTGCCTGAACTCTTGTTCTCTTTATGAGTTTTAGAATCCTTGTAATGAGTGGAAGTGGAGGAAACACGTATACTGACTGGAAAACCCACGGAGTCACCAGGGCGTCCACCGCCACCGCTTGCGGGTCTCTTGACCTGGAACAGTACCTCCGAAGCTTCTTGTTGAGACGGGAGGCCATCATGTCTATATGAGGTACACCCCAAAGATTTGTCACCTCCGTGAACACCTCCGGATGGAGCCCCCACTCTCCTGGATGGAGATCGTGTCTGCTGAGGAAGTCCGCTTCCCAGTTGTCCACTCCTGGAATGAAGATTGCTGACAGCGCCAACGCGTGCCTTTCTGCCCAGAGGATGATTCTTTTTACCTCTGACATTGCAGCTCTGCTCTTCGTTCCACCCTGTCGGTTTATGTAGGCCACTATCGTTACATTGTCCAACTGCACCTGAATGGTCCGATCTTGTAGAAGATGTGCCGCTTGTAGAAGACCGTTGTACACGGCTCTTAGTTCCAGAATGTTGATTGGAAGAATGGATTCCAGACTTGACCACCTTCCTTGGAAGGTCTCCCTTTGGGATGAGTGCGCCCCAACCTCTGAGACTTGCATTCGTGGTTAGAAGGATCCAGTTCTGAATCCCGAACCTGCGGCCCTCTAGAAGGTGAGGCAATTGTAGCCACCACAGGAGTGAAATCCTGGCTTTTGGCAACAGACGTATTCTCTGGTGCATGTGCAGATGAGATCCCGACCACTTGTCCAGAAGATCCAGTTGGAAGGACCGTGCATGAAATCTTCCGTACTGAAGAGCCTCATAGGAGGCAACCATTTTCCCCAGAAGGCGAATGCACTGATGAACCGATACCCGGGTAGGCTTCTAGACATCCAGGACCATAGCTTGGATCACCAACGCCTTTTCCACCGGTAGAAATACCCTCTTCACTTCCATGTCGAGGATCATCCCCAGGAAAGACAATCTCCTTGTCGGCTCCAAATGTGATTTTGGAAGATTCAGGATCCATCCATGTTCCCTGAGCAGTTAAGTTGTGAGAGCAATGGACTGCAATAACCTTTCCCTGGAAGATGCCTTTATCAGCAGATCATCCAGATAAGGAATTACATTCAGCCCCTGCCTGCGGATGAGAATCATCATCTCTGCCATTACCTTGGTGAACACCCTCGGTGCTGTGGAGAGGCCGAATAGCAGTGCCTGGAACTGATAGTGACAGTCCAACAGCGCAAATCTGAGATAAGCCTGGTGTGGCGACCAAATCGGAATGTGGAGGTACGCATCCTTGATGTCCAAGTACACCAGAAACTCTCCCTCCTCCAGATCACCGCTCTCAGAGACTCCATTTTGAACTTGAATTCCCTCAGATAAGGGTTTAGCGAGTTCAGGTTCAAAATTGGCCTGACCGAACCATCCGGTTTCGGTACCACAAACAGGTTTGAATAGTAACCCTGGTTTACCAGATGAGGTGGAACTGGAACAATTACATCTGACCTTTCCAATTTGTGAATGGCTTCCTGAAAGATAGCCCTTTCTGCAAGCAAAGCTGGCAGGCCTGATTTGAAGAACCTGTGGGGTGGGAGCTCTAGAAACTCCAGTTTGTACCCCTGGGACACAATGGTGCTCATTCCGAGTTGTTCGCTTGTTAGCAGTTTTTAGCAGCCGTGCAAATGCATTGTCGCCGCCCACTGGGGAGTGTATTTTCGCTTCGCAGAAGTGCGAACGCCTGTGCAACAGAGTGCCTGCTTAACATTTTGTGCAAAACAAGACCAGCCCTGTAGTTTCTCTTTGTGTGCGTTGATTCGAACGATGGTGGGACGGCTTTTGACGTCACACACCCGCCCAGCCACGCCTGCGTTTTTCCTGGCACGCCTGCGTTTTTCTAAGAACTCCCTGAAAACGGTCAGTTGACACCCAGAAACGCCTCTTTCCTGTCAATCTTCTTGCGGCCGCCAGTGCAAATGAAAACGTCGCTAGAACCTGTGCAAAACCACATTGGACTTTGTACCCGTACGTCGGCATGCGCATTGCGGTGCATACGCATGCGCAGAAATGCAGATTTTTAGCCTGATCGTTGCGCTGCGAACAACGGCAGCTAGCAATCAACTCGGAATGACCCCCTATATCCTGTACCCAGGGATCCTGACCAGACGACACCCAGACGTGACTGAAACATCTGAGCCTCGCTCCCACCTGCCCGTTCTCCAGGCAGGGAGGTCCACCGTCATGCTGAGGATTTTGAGGACACAGAGGCAGGTTTCTGGTCCTGGGAACCTGCCGATGCCGTTTTTTTTTTATTTTGCTCGCCCACCTCTGAAGAAAGTGATAGGAGTCTTGGACTTTTCAGGTTTTGCAGACCATAAGGACTGCACAGAGGACGTAGAAAAAGGTTTCTTCGCCGTCTGAGAGGCTGAGGGAAGAAAGGTTGACTTACCAGCGGTTGCGGTGGAGATCCACGCATCCAATGCTTCCCCAAATAGAGCCTGACCTGTAAAGGGTAGGTTCTCCACACTTCTCCTGGATTCCGCGTCTGCAGACCATTGCGTAGCCAGAGTCCCCTGCGTGCTGAGACAGCCATGGATGATGTCCTTGCAGTCAGATTACCCAGGTCCTTCATGGCCTCCACCATGAAACCCGCAGAATCCTGTATGTTACGTAAAAACAATTCAATGTCACTTCTAGTAATAGAATCCAAGTCCTCTAGTAATGTGCCTGACCATTTTACTATGGCTTTAGAAATCGATGCACAGGCAATACTGGGTCTTAACGCCACTCCTAAAGCAGTGTATATGGATTTGAGCGTAGTTTCAATCTTGCGGTCTGCCGGTTCCTTCAAAGCGGTAGACCCTGGGACAGGTAAAACAACCTTTTTAGACAGTCTAGATACAGAAGTGTCTACTATAGGCGGGTTTCCCCACTTTTTCCTATCATCTTCAGCGAAAGGAAAAGCCACAAGAACCCTCTTTGGAATCTGGAATTTTTTCTCTGGATTTTCCCAGGATTTTTCAAATAAGGTGTTTAATTCCTTAGACGCCGGGAAGGTCAGGGAGGCCTTCTTATTGTCTGTAAAGTAAGCCTCCTCAACCTGTTCAGGTGGTTTGTCAGTAATGTATAACACATCCCTAATAGCCTCAATCATGAGTCGTACCCCTCTTGCCAGAGAAACCTCACCCCCCCCCCCGCATATCCGCATTCACCCTCTGCCGTGTCAGAGTCGGTGTCTGTGTCGACCTGCATAATCTGAGCAAGCGCACGTGTCTTGGATACACCAGGGGATTTTGAGGTAGTGGGGACAGAACCAGACAAAACCTCCACAGATTGTTTTAAAATCTGTGATTCAGTCTCATAATGCGCAATCCTAGTAGAAATCTGGGATATCATTCCCTTAATAGAAGCCACCCACTAGGGCTCGGCTTCGGAAGGCTGAGACAAAATATTACATTCCTGTGTACATGGAATGGATTGCTCAGGAGAAGATAAATATTCTGCCGCACAAGACACAGAGTTCCTGGACATGGTTATGTGAGAAATTTGCATAGACACACACAGGAAAATGTCAGACACAGTTTCCCCCAAGTACCTTCAGAGAAACACACAGCATGGTGCCAGCACACACAGCGCCCCAGTAGTAAGTTATAGAATAACTACCTGGCGCTGACTGTGTAGCCTTAATAGAACTAAACAGTATTAGACAGTCTCCCCCCCCCCCCCCTTCTACAACCCCCTTGGTACCGCACAGGATAGCTGGAGTGGTGGACGGTCAGCGATCCCTGTCAGCGTCTCAGAGTGTGGATCTGCAAGGAGAAAATGGCGCTGGTGAGCTGCTGGGTCCGCTCTGAGAAGCTCCGCACCCAAACATGGCACATCTTCCCGCACTTTGGATGTTTATACTGGCCTGAGGTAATAGCGCTAGCAAAAGTACATATGTCCCTGATAGCCTGAGTGACCAGTTTTGTAGGGTATAGCGCTGGCCCAGGGTGCCCCTCACAGCGCCGAACCTGTGTACCGCTGAGCCTCCGGAGCGCAGTGACAATAGTGCGCTCCCACCCTGTTTCCGCCATACACACTGGCTCCCCGCTTGTCGGGTTACCGGCGACACACTCACCACCGCGATCTTCTGGCTCTGTTAGGGGGTGGCGGCATGCTGCGGGAGTGAGCGGTCGCCTCGGGGGCTAACGATCAACACCCTCAGGAGCTCAGTGTCCTGTCAGCGGAGATAGTGGCCATTAACCTCTGAGGGTTGGACACTACTCCCCCCCTAAGTCCCACGAAGCAGGGAGGCTGTTGCCAGCAGCCTCCCTGTGCCTATTACTCTTAAAAAAACAAAAAAAAACAAAGAAGCTCTAGGAGCTCCCCCAGCTCCTCCGGGCACATTTTCTAAACTAAGTCTGGTAGGAGGGGCATAGAGGGAGGAGCCAGCCCACACTATTAAAGTGCCCATGGCTCCTGGTGGACCCGTCTATACCCTATGGTACTAATATGGACCCCAGCATCCTCTAGGATGTAAGAGAAATGTATAGGGCACACTCAGACTCACATGACTGTATAATGTATAGGGCACACGCAAACTCACATGGCTGTATAATGTATAGGGCACTTTCAGACTCACATGGCAGTATAATGTATAGGACACACACAGACTCACATGGCTGTATAATGTACAGGCAACACTCAGACTCGCATGACTGTGTAATGTATAGGGCACACTCAGACTTGCATGGTTGTATAATGTATAGGGCACACCCAGACTTGCATGGCTATGTAATGTATAGGGCACACTCAGACTCACATGGCTGTATACTCAGCAGGGACGTGCAGTGAACTAAATGGCTCAGGAGGCACTAGCTGGCCCCAGATCCAGATTTACCCACAATATATGAGTCAAAGGGTACATCTGGGCATTATACACAGGTGCAGAGGTATAAACTCCTGGAAATTTGGTGAGTTTTGATCTGAGATGTGTGGAAAGGATACACAGGTGAGGCACTGCCTCACCTGCCATAGACTTTTTACTCCAGAGTTTGGGCTATAAAAATTATTAGAATAATGCAAAGGAGATATATCTAACATATTCTTTGTATTTATCTTATACTTTACACAGTCAAAACTCTGGCACAAACGTAAGTATGACAGGAAAGGCTCTGCCTCACCTCACCCCACCGCACGTCACTGGTATACTGTATAGGGCACACCCAGACTCATATGGCTGTATAATGTATAGGGCACACTCAGACTCACATGGCTGGATAACGTATAGGGCACACTCAGACTCACATGGCTGTATAATGTATAGGGCACACTCAGACTCACATGGCTGGATAATGTACAGGGCACACTCAGACTCGCATGGCTGTATAATGTATAGGGCACACTCAGACTCACATGGCTTGTATAATGTATAGGGCACACTCAGACTCACATGGCAGTAAATGTATGAGGCACACTCAGACTTGCATGGTTGGATAAGTATGGGGCGTGCTGAGACTCACATGGCTGTATAATGTATAGGGCACACTCAGACTCACATGGCTTGTATAATGTACAGGGCACACTCAGACTCACATGGCTGTATAAGTATGGAGCACACTCAGACTCACATGACTGGATAATGTACAGGGCACACTCAGACTCACATGGCTGTATAAGTACGGGGCACACTCAGACTCACATGACTGGATAATGTACAGGGCACACTCAGACTCACATGGCTGTATAAGTATGGGGCACACTCAGACTCACATGGCTGGATAATGTATAGGGTGCACTGAGACTCACATGGCTGTATAATGCATAGGGCACACTCATACTCACATAGCTGAATAATGTATAGGGCACACACAGACTCGCATGGCTGTATAACGTATAGGGCACACTCAGGCTCACATGGCTGAATAACATATAGGGCACACTCCGACTCACATGGCTGGATAATGTATAGGGCACACTCAGACTCACATGGCTGTATACTGTATAGGGCACACTCAGACTCGCATGACTGTATAATGTATAGGGCACACTCAGACTTGCATGGTTGTATAATGTATAGGGCACACCCAGACTTGCATGGCTATGTAATGTATAGGGCACACTCAGACTCACATGGCTGTATACTGTATAGGGCACACTCAGACTCATATGGCTGTATAATGTATAGGGCACACTCAGACTCACATGGCTGGATAACGTATAGGGCACACTCAGACTCACATGGCTGTATAATGCATAGGGCACACTCAGACTCACATGGCTGGATAATGTATAGGGCACACTCAGACTCGCATGGCTGTATAATGTATAGGGCACACTCAGACTCACAAGGCTTGTATAATGTATAGGGCACACTCAGACTCACATGGCAGTATAAGTATGAGGCACACTCAGACTCGCATGGTTGGATAAGTATGGGGCGTGCTGAGACTCACATGGCTGTATAATGTATAGGGCACACTCAGACTCACATGGCTTGTATAATGTACAGGGCACACTCAGACTCACATGGCTGTATAAGTATGGGGCACACTCAGACTCACATGACTGGATAATGTACAGGGCACACTCAGACTCACATGGCTGTATAAGTATGGGGCCCACTCAGACTCACATGGCTGGATAATGCATAGGGTGCACTGAGATTCACATGGCTGTATAATGCATAGGGCACACTCATACTCACATAGCTGAATAATGTATAGGGCACACCCAGACTCGCATGGCTGTATAATGTATAGGGCACACTCAGGCTCACATGGCTGAATAACGTATAGGGCACACTCCGACTCACATGGCTGTATAATGCATAGGACACACAGACCCACATCGCTGTATAACATACAGGGCACACTCAGACTCACATGGCTGGATTATGCATAGGGCACATTCAGACTTACATGACTGGATAATTTTTAGGACACACTCAGACTCACATGGCTGGTTAATGCATAGGGCACACTCAGACTCACATGGCTGTATAATGTATAGGACACACTCAGACTCACATGGCTGGATAATGCATAGGGCAGACTCACATGGCTGTATAATGTATAGGACACACTCAGACTCACATGACTGCATAATGCATAGGGCACACTCAGACTCACATGCCTGTGTGACTGTGGTCATCTGTTTATCAGGAATTGACCTGGTCCAAGGTATTTTCTTCCTGTAAACAATCAAGGAATAGTAACATGAGGTTTCACATGTACTATTAAATATTAGTATGAAGGAATGCAAATGAAATACTCTGGTAAGAAAACTAAGTCATATCAACTGATTCCGCTGCTTCATCAGTGATTTACCAACAGCCAGTGTCTTGTTTGCTAACGCAGTGTGCCGTGTTTGTGGGGAAATTGTGGTGCCAGGAGCCCCCTCTGTCAGGAATCAGCAAATTATCTGTGCACAGTCTCCAGCTGTCCCAGACTTCTACCTAAAGCCCCAGGCTCTGACATGTAGCTGTATGCACCAAGCATGTCCCCACAATACGGCACATGGTCACATGACCGTGACACTGGCTCCTGTAATATAACCGATGGAGCAGGCGAGGTTACAGCATACTTACCTACTTTTGAAAAAGCATTTCAGGGAGATTGTGAAAGTTACACCTATCACTGCGGGCGTGTACTGTTACATCTGAGAGGCGTGTCATGAAAATAACTTACATCCACATGTAAATGAGCCCCAAAGTTAGTAAGATCTACTTGTTGAAGAAAAGACAGATATTTTGCAGGATATTTTTGTGTATTGTGTTTTACAAGAGGTTCCATATACTACTGTAAGTGGCCACAAGAAACCTTTACAATGCATGTAGCCATAAGGATCATTGGGGCAGATGTATTAAGCCTGGAGACGGCATAAGGAAGTGATAAACCAGTCATATGTGCAAGGTGATAAACTCACCAGCCAATCAGCTCCTAACTGTTAATTTACATATTGGAACTAATTGGCTGGTGCGTTTATCACCTTGCCCATATCACTGGTTTATCACTTCCTTATGCCTTCTCCAGGTTAATACATCTGCCCCATTGTGCCTTATAACCAATATAGGGAAATGGCACTGATGATCCCATTTGAATGTATGTACTGTATCTCTGATTTCTCTTTTTTTCAGGAAGATTGAGGGACTATTCAGGGAGTGAGGGAGATTGCTTCGATTTCAGATATCCACAATATCAGTGGCAATAATTGCAATAAATAAGGGAACTAAAGATGGATGCAGGATTTTCCCAGTGTGTACTTTAAAAATATTTATCAATTTATCTTTACATCATTCACTATTTTGGGACCCTAGATACCTTTTCTTGCCACCCATGTGAGAAGCCCATGCTACCCAACCCTACATACAGTTTTTGTGCTACATCCATTACTCTCTAATTGAAAACTTATGATATAATAAATGAAGCAGAAAATTCAGGCACAGTGAATCAGTTTTTATTTTATTTTGTTTACACTATTGAATTTATTCACAAAATATACACGAATACACAACACAATTTTTTCTCATTATGTTTCTCAATTGCAAATAATTTTTAAGTCAGTACTAATAAAAGTTAGATTTTAATATGATATGTTTATAACAAGAATAAATGTAAAATCTTTTCTTCTTTTCTAAGTGCGCCAACAAACGAGACAATCTTTTTCTGTCCTATGTTGTTCTGTAACTTATTGTCTAAGGCAGCACCCCCTATGATGAATGATAATAAAACTTCTTGAAATCATAAAATTTGGGGAATTTTTCAAAATTAAAAATTTTAGTATCTCTCTAGTGCAGAGGACATCCCTATCCCCCATTTTCCCTATATGTACTGGTGTTTTTTTGAATAAATATTTCCTTCAAAATAAGCAAATAAAATTATTATTTACAGAGGGATATAAAAGGCATAACAAAGCACATACGTGTTACAGAGTGCGTTGTACAGGTTGAGTATCCCATATCCAAATATTCCGAAATACGGAATATTCCGAAATACGGACTTTATTGAGTGAGAGTGAAATAGTGAAACCTTTGTTTTTTGATGGCTCAATGTACACAAACTTTGTTTAATACACAAAGTTATTAAAAATATTGTATTAAATGACCTTCAGGCTGTGTGTATAAGGTGTATATGAAACATAAATAAATTGTGTAAATGTAGACACACTTTGTTTAATGCACAAAGTTATAAAAAATATTGGCTAAAATTGACTTCAGGCTGTGTGTATAAGGTGTATATGTAATATAAATGTATTCTGTGCTTAGATTTAGGTCCCATCACCATGATATCTCATTATGGTATGCAATTATTCCAAAATACGGAAAAATCCGATATCCAAAATACCTCTGGTCCCAAGCATTTTGGATAAGGGATACTCAACCTGTATCTAACCCACAGTATACAGGTGCATGGTCTATCAAAAACTCTCTATACTGTAGACTCTATACTATAGAGAGCTTTTGACGGACCAGGCACCTCTCTGGAGGTAGACATCTGTATCACTAAAACATCTCTCCCAACCCCGCAACCACGCACTAATTGCAACTGTGCCACCATTAGTGCACGGTCGCAGAAAGTAAGGAAGCCTCCTGCCGGCGCCCTCTTTTTTGATCGAATCGGCTGCGTGTGACATTACGAACACAGGACAGGAGTGGGTGAGGGCTTTGTGAGTGTGAGAAGCTTGAATTGGGTTCTGAAGGGAAAGGGGAGGCACTGTAGGGCCTGCAGGACCGGGGTAGGCGGATGTAGTACGTCTGGAGAGTAAGATGAGCCTGGTAGCAGCATTGAGGACAGATTGGAGTGGAGAAAGGCGGCAGTCAGGGAGGCCAGATAGGAGGATACAATAGACCAATCTGGAGATGACCAGTGAGTAGATGAGGGTCTTAGTAGCATCCTGAGAAAGGGTCTGATCCTGGAGATATTTCTGAGAAGTGCTGAATGTGTGGTTTGAAGGAGAGGGAGGAGTCAAGGATTACTTCAAAACATCGCACTTAGGGGCTAGAGGAGACGGTGATGCTGTCAATATATAATGAAACTGTGGGAGGTGAGGCTGTGCGGGTTGGTGAGAAGATCCTAAAAAGTTTTTTAAATACATAAACAGTTAAAGGTTAAAAAAGGAGACCATAGGTCCAATAAAAGATGAATTTGGAGTATTGATAAATGATGACGAAATAAAAGCGGAATTACTTAACAAATTTTTTTCATCAGTGTTCACCAGAGAAGAACTGACGGTGGGAGTAGTGCATAACGAAAGTGACAGTAATGATTTGTGGTTAGATACTTGCTTAAGTTAGGAAGTAGTCCGGGAGAGGCTAAGCAAAATTAAGATGAATAAATCACCTGGCCCTTTTGGACTTCACCCGAGGGTTCAAATGGGGCTTAGGTCACAACTAGCAAGACCCCTATACTTGATTTTCAATAGTTCAATTAGATCAGGCATGGTACCGAAGGACTGGCGTATAGCTGAGGTAGTGCCATTATTTAAAAATGGATCCAAAAATCATCTGGGTAACTACAGATCGGTTAGATTGACATCTATAGTGGGGAAAATATTGGAAGGAATTCTAAGGGACAGCTACAGGAGTATCTGCAGACCGCTAAGATTATTAGCAAGAACCAGCATGGGTTTGTGAGGGACAGATCATGTCAAACTAACTTAGTTAGCTTCTAAGAGGAAGTGAGCGACAATCTTGACCAGGGAAAAGCAGTGGATGTGGTCTACTTAGATTTTGCAAAAGCCTTCGATACAGTGTCTCACAGGAGACTGATCATCAAATTAAAGGAGCTTGGCTTAGGAAAAACTGTTTGTACATGCATAAGTAACTGGCTGGATAACAGGATACAGCGAGTAGTGGTCAACGGGAAGTCCTCAAGCTGGACACCAGTAGTGAGCGGAATACCACAAGGGTCCGTACTCGGGCCACTACTGTTCAACATATTTATCAATGACCTAGAAATAGGCCTGGAAAGCACAGTGTCAATCTTTGCAGATGATATTAAACTGTAATTAATTCGGAAATAGATATGGAGTCTCTACAGAATGACTTATCTAAACGTGAAATCTGGGCGTCTAAATGGAGAATGCGGTTCAATATAGAAAAATGCAAGGTTATGCATTTCGGGACTAAAAACAAACTTGCATCCTACATATTAAACGGGGAAAGTCTAGGGGTAACAGTTTTGGAAAAAGATTTGGCGGTACTCATTAATAATAGGCTTAATAACCATATACAATGTCAAAGCGCAGTAAAGAAGGCAAGTAAGTTGCTAACGTGCATAAAACGGGGAATTGAGACAAGGGATGAGAGTGTAATCCTGCCGCTGTACAAATCATTGGTACGTCCGCACCTGGAATATTGTGTTCAATTTTGGGCACCACTGTATAAAAAAGATATTGTGAACTCAAAAGGGTTCAAAGGCGAGCTACTAAATTGATTAAAGGGCTAGAGGGACTGGATTATGAGGAAAGGCTTACTAGGTTGAATATGTGTACACTGGAAAAGAGGCATCTAAGAGGACACATTATTAATATCTTCAAATATGTAAATGGGCATTACAAAGAGTTATCAGAGGAATTATTTATTAAAAGAACACAGTTTAGGACACGTGGGCACTCGCTGCGGCTGAAGGAGAGAAAATTCCGTACGCAACGTAGGAAAGGGTTCTTCACTGTTAGGGCAATAAGGATTTGGAATTCCCTGCCAGGGAAGGTGGTAATGGCGGACTCTGAAAATGCATTTAAAAACGGATTGGATAAATGTCTGATTGAAAATGATATCCAAGGTTATAACATTTAAAATATTGACGTTGATAATCCGGGTGTAACGTGATTTATAGTTGTTAACTAGTCATAAAGCATTACTTCAGCAGGTACATTATAATCAACTCAGCTTAATACAGAATACAGGTTGAACACGATGGGCATTTTGCCTCTATTCAACCTCAATTACTATGTTACTATGTTAAGATGATCAGCTCAGTCTTATGCTATGTACACATTATGCGATCCCATATGATACAATATTGTATGATATTGTATAAGATATCATATCGGATCAGATCGTGTGTACACACTACAAACAATGTCTAGAAACAAAGTCATCACTGGAGTACAAAACCACACAATATCACCTCATCAAGACTGCATGCAGTCCGATGTATGAGGTCGCATGCGACTCGCGGGAGCGCGCATCGTACGTCGGATCATGCATACTCATTATGCAATATTATTTAGGACTGAACAATATCGTTCAGATCGTGAACGATATTGCATAGTGTGTACGAAGCATTGGACATGTTAAGTTCCAGAAAGTGCTGGGACATTCAATAAGAGATAGCAGAGAGACATAAAAATTTATTAATTGACGCACATGCCCAAAGTTCTTTAAAAATATACCTCAACATTACAGAACATATCATTTTTATGCAAATATAATATGCAGCGTTCTATGGCTCTTTAAGAATTTCATAATTTGGAAACAAGTGAAAGTAACATTGCCATACTAACAGTAAAAGTGATGTGAATGGAAAGTGGACCTTAGAAGAGCAGAATGAAATGTGTATGTGCTACCACACTGCCTTATGGAGCATTCTGTGCATATAGTTATTATTCCTTATTATACATACAAATAATTACACCATGCCAGGGGCAGGCAGATTTGCCCTCCAGTGGCCACTAAACCCCTTCACACAACCGATATGGATACCTGGGATAAATGTATTATAGCGGCATGGATCGTGCCGCTATAACACTTCTCTAGGTATAGGAACTGCTCAGTTAGCAGACTGTGCGGGTAATTGAGACCTGATCACTGGGCTGCTAACTTTGCAGTCCTGTGTTCAGATAGTTGCCGCCCCCAGGGGGAGTGTAAATTCACTGTGCAAGTGTGTGATCGAATGTGTAGGCCGAGCTGCAAAAATCCAGTGTGTGCAGTGTGTGCGCAGCCCAGGACTTACTCCTACAGTGCGATGAGAACCGGTGGATCTGGTTTGGAGCTGATGTCACACACCCTCCCTGAAAACGTTTTTCCGGATACTCCCAGTTAGCACCCACAAACGGCCTCTTCCTGTCAATCACTTTGCAAACACCTGTGCAAATTAAATTTCCGCACCATCCTGTCACTGACCGGTGATGCCCGTTGTTGTTGGCCGAAGCGCGTGCGCATTGAGGTGCATATGCAGTCTATTGCTGATTGCCCGCTGTGCGGATCAGGTCTGAATCACCCCCTGTATTGTAAAATGTTTGTTTCTACTTCCGCGCATCTTTTATTTTTTAAGAGCACTCAGACACCAGCTGCATTGGTAGGAGAGCTAGCTGCTGCCACCGCCAGGCTCTTCCCTGGCACCTGGAAGCGCTCACTTCTGGGTGTTTGGTAGAGCTGTTGCAGCTTCTCGGATGCTGTCTATCATTTCTCTGTTGCCTTTTATAAAATGATAGACAGCATCTGATTGGTTGCTATGGGTAACATCGCCAATTCTCTGTTTTAGAAGCTTCAGTAAATTTACCCCAAACAGACCAGTTACTTAACCAGTGGCATTTGTTTATTGATAGCAGTACAGCCGTACTCACTGTTGTATACACACTAATGATGTATCAAAGCTATGAGCGTACTGGGGTTCTATGCAGCTTACCGGACAGTTAGTGTAAGCTGATTGCAGGTAGTGGTGCAGGGGTGCTGGAACAGCTTTATATTGTAGGTCTCTCTGGAGCTATGTGGGAGTCTCCATCGTGTCACTTTCTCAGTAGAGATGGCCATTGACCATCGATGATTCAAAATCATTGATGGTCTGTGACCAATTCTGAATACGTCTGCCATCGATGGGGGAGATCCAGATGGTTTCCCACCACTAATGATGCACAACCAACATTTTTTGTTTCTTTTTACACAGTGCCAGGACACGGAACTCAGCTCCGCTCCTGACACTCCTACGAAGCTCCACCCCCATGCTCTCACTGGCCCACAGCCTATTGAATTGTAAAGAAGGGGTGACCATTGGTGGGTGAAACCATTGATGGTTCCCTTGCAGATGGTTTTAAACCATCGAGGTTACCCATCAATGGTACCATCAACGGTGACCATTGATAGGTAACCCCCGATGGCCATCCCTACTTCTCACACACACTAATACCCCTTTCACACCGCACAAATAACCCGGTATAGACCCGGAATATTGTCGGGTCGCTGTGCTTTGTGAAAGGGGTCACTGACAGATTCCTGGGTCGCCTGACCCAGTAATTCAATCCAGGAATAAAGAAGGGTTATTCCCGGGTCAGGTGCAGTGTGAACGGGTTGCTGGGTCGATGCGACCCGGGACCTGTTCACAGCAGAGGCGGTGTGTAGAGATGATCTCATCTCCCATACTGCCGGGTCGGGAAGCTAGTCTGAAAGGGTCCAACGTCGGGTCGCATCCGGGAAGGACCCGGCATTGTGATGTGAAAGTGGTATTAGTAAGGATCTGCAAGATGGCTGCAGTCACATAGTGCAGTAATACATGAGATTGGAGCACAGACCTCCCTGGGTCCTAGTGCCCATGCAGTGGGAAGCTTTCTATACAGGGATACTGCTGGTAATTGGTAGCAGGTAGAATCGTGTAAGCACCTGAAAATATTCTTACAAAGGACTGTTAAGTGGGGTACACAGACAGAGATCCGTTCTTAAATTCTAAGCAATCTGACTAGGTTGCTTGATTGCTTAGAAGTTAACCACGGATCTCTCCATGTGCATGCCCCACAGCGCTATCGCCGGTACTAGATTGGCCTACAATCTAGCGCAACGCTGGGTGAAATGAGCCCCCCCCCCCCCCCCTCATTGCGCTGTGTGATGTGCGGGGGAAGAGATGTATGCTGAGCGCTCTGTGCTAGGTTAGATAGATAGATAGATAGATAGATAGATAGATAGATAGATAGATAATATGCATACTCTTTTACCTAAACAACTCCTAGATACATATTTGACATTTTGGACATGGTTATACAAGAGTGATCCCATCCACAGCTGGTCTTTTGGGCTGTCCTACAGTACCTGGCACATCATATATCATAACACGATACTGGCATTCTGTCCTCCAATGCCGCCTCTCTCCAGCTAATGAGTAAAAAGTGGGCATCATTATCTTTAATACCCCTTTTCCACTAGCTCTTAGAAACACGGGTAAATGTGCGGGGGCGCGCATTTACCCGTGTCTTGCCCTAGTGGAAAAGGGTTCCCTGGCAAATTCCCGGATCAAGTGATCCGGGAATCCTACCCGGGTAGCTAGCCGGGTTGAACACGTGTTCAACCCGGCTAGCTGTCTAGTGTGAACGGGTGCCGTGTCGAGGCGACATGGCTCCCGTTCACAGTGTATAGGGAGGGCGGCGCTGGGAGATCATGTGATCTCCCAGCGCCGCCCCTGCCGCGTCAGTAGTAGCGTCACCAACCCGGGTTGGTGAGCGCTGCTCAAAAGGGGCTGTAGCACGGGTCGCAGCCGTGTCAGGCGACACGGCTGCAACCCGTGCTTTAGTGGAAAAGGGGTATAAGTAACACACTATAAAATATCACTTCTAAGAAAGAAAAAAAAACACCTTTGATGTAGTCGCTTTCCATGTATTTGTTGTCTGATTAGATCAGCACTCCGCATACACGTATACAAAAGGAACTGATTCCATGCAAAGACAATGAAGATGATAAAGCTTCTATTCCCTTAAGGAGATATAAACAAACAATCATTGTTCTAAAGACAATAGAAGGAGCATTTTTACACCCTAAACACTTAAGGGATACGGTCGTTAGGTCGACACCACTTAGAGTGACAGTCATTAGGTCGACCACTAAAGGTCGACATGCATTAGGTTGACAGGGACACTAGGTCAACATGGTCATTAGGTCGACATGTCAAAAGTTCGACGTGAGTTTTTCAAATTTTTCCCCAATTTTTTTACTTTTTCTTACTTTACGATCCACATGGACTACAATTGGGAACAGTAACCTGCTCCGAGCGCAGCAGAGGGAGGCACCTTGCGAGCCACGCGAGGGGAAACTGTGCACTAATTGTGGTTCCCCGTCACTTTACGAAGAAAACAACACAAAAACAGTCAAAAAACTAATTGACCTTTTGACCTGTCGACCTAGCACATGTCGACCTAATGACCATGTCGACCTAGTGTCCCTGTCGACCTAAGTTGGGTTGACCCAATGACCCATACCCCTTTTTTTAAACGTTACCTTCTAGAGTTAAAGATATTTTGAGAATCATCCAGTTTTACAGAACACCACCAATAGCGGATATTTATATACTGAATGTTTTTAGTTGTAATGGGTATGGGTCTATTTACTAATCTGCAGTGTGGCCCAACCTAACCAGGTCCGATAAGCTTAGCAATGGAAAGAAGTATCGGAGTGCGAAGACGGCTCTTAGATCCCTTCGATCAACTTCTTGGATGTTTTTGTGTGCGTGCCCCATCTGATACCCCTTTTCCACCTACTGAGCACGGGTCGCAGCCGGGAGCCTGACATGGGTTCTACCCGGCTGCGGCCCGTGCTCAGCCCCCTTTCCCACTGCGCTCACCAACCCGGCATATTGCCGGGTTGGTGACACTGCTAGTGACGCGGAGGGGCGGCGCTGGGAGATCATATGATCTCCCAGCGCCGCCCTTCCATACAGCGCATTTACCCGTGTTTTTAGAGCTAGTGGAAAAGGGGTACAATACTGTGCAAGTTGCCAGGACAGAACCTTTCGTCACTGCTTATGGGACCAGTAGAAAGTGTATCCCTTGTCGCCGCGCACAGCTGCAATAAGAGACATTAGTGATGATGGGAGCGAATTGGCCGATACAATAACTATGGGGGTCATTCCGAGTTGATCGCTCGCTGACGATTTTCGCAGCGCAGCGATCAGGTGAAAAAACGGCATTTATGCGCATGCGTATGGGCCGCAATGCGCTTGCGCGTCGTACGGGTACAAAGCCCGTTGTGGTTGTGCACAGGTTGTAGCGAAGTTTTCCTCCGCACTAACGGCCGCAAGAAGACTGACAGGAAGGGGGCGTTACTGGGTGTCAACTGACCATTTTCAGGGAGTGTTTGTAAAAACGCAGCCATGTCTGAAAAAATGCAGGTGTGGCTGGGCGTTCGCTGGGCGGGTGTGTGACGTCAAATCCGGATACGAATAAGCTGAAGTGATCGCAAGCGCTGAGTAGGTTCAGAGCTACTCAGAAACTGCACAAACTGTTTTTGTAGAGCTCGGCTACACACGCGTTCGCACTTCTGCTAAGCTAAAATCCACTCCCCAGTGGGCGGCGGCATAGCGTTTGCACGGCTGCTAAAACTAGCTAGTGAGCGATCAACTCGGAATGACCCCCTATGTCCATTAGAATGAGGGGGCAATGCTGCTACGACAGTGGGAAATTCAGTAATCATTCTCATTGCGCCCAGACCTTGCAGCACTCCAATGGAACATACATGTTACTTAAAATCTTCCGTTGCATCAAGTGGTGGGTCAGTGTATGTAATAAACAGAATCATAAGCACAGACTTGGCTGCAGCTAGTATTATAGCACATAAAGGAGCGTGGATGGGGTGCAGGGCTGTTTACCTGGCAGGTGGCAAGGAACGTAGATACACACATTTGGTGTATAACATCCTATGTCCATGACACATTTCCTGATAAACTTTCTATTCTCTGGCTCTCTACCCCCAGGGCATATGCACACACCCATTATATAAAAGAACCAGCTGTTTGCACAAGAAAGCCGTGCCAAGAGCAGGCTCCTGGGGGAGGGGGTAACTGTATAAACAGGACGCAGCGGAGGGAGCAGGCTGATTCTGATCTTATCAGCGCATGTATTAATAGTGATTGAGTGGCACACAGGTGTGGGATCTATTATAAGGGAGACCTCAGACTTCGGGTATTCCAGATATGGGGCTCGTGGCTGAGTTGAGCATGTACCAATTTCATGAGCGCATCCAGAACTGAGGGGGACATTTACTAAGCAGTGATAAGAGCGGAGAAGTGAGCCAGTGGAGAAGTTACCCCATCAACCAATCAGCAGCTCTATATAATTCTATAATATGCAAATTATATATGTTACTTCAGTGCTGATTGGTTGCCAAGGGCAACTTCTCCACTGACTCACTTCTCCGCTCATAACACTGCTTAGTAAACGTCCCCCTGAGCGCACAAGTAGGTGTACCGCAGGGTCCTGCGCAATTCCATCACATCTACACTTACAAATGGCGTGACTGGGCTATAACAGGGCGTTCTCGCATATGCGGCGCAAGTTAGATGTAAGTGAAATATGCCTGCTTGGAGGCGGATCTTTATCAACTCGCGTAGGGCAGGTGCATGCAGGCAGCGCTGTATCACGGTGACTTTCTGCCCTGTGCCAGACACGCCCACCAAACATGTGATGTCAAAACCAAGTGGGCGGGGCCACTGACACCAGGAAGACAGACCTAGATGCAGAGGACACTCCTAGATGCTCATACGCCTCTAGTGACGGCCCTGCACGTAGGCACTGACGTTCATGATGACTAGTAGCAAGCCTAGGGCATAGATAGGGGTCAAGCACACTGCAGGATGGTTATGTAGATTCAGAGCAACATATGCCCGATTCTTCAGCAGCTTCAAGATGTTTTTCTGTCATTTGAGGCACCATACACAAAATTATAATTATTAATATACCCCTCTGACCACAGAGAAAATTTAAAACCCATTACTATCATTGTCCTTTATTTACATGGCGCCACAAGAGATCCGCAGCGCCCAGTTACAGAGTACATAAACAAATATGCAAAACAAGAAAACAGTGACTTACAGTCTAAGACAATACAGGACAGGTACAGGGTATATAAACATGGCTACATCAGCAGATGTCACTGAAAGAAGTCTCAGGGTGGCAGAAAACCACAAGATTTGGTGTCGACGAAGGGAGTAAGGTTTTATTGCCTATGTCACTGCATGGGAAAACAAAAGTCTTCAGAAAAATGGGGACAAGTAATCCTGACCTGGCTGTGATGGGACCTGCGGGTTTGGGACCTGAGTTGGACGTATCTGCGGACACTTTTTCTTTCGCCAGCGGCAGGCTGCTTGATACTTTATGCTAACGAGAGTATCCGCCCATCTATGCTGATTATCCATCCGCCAATATGCAGAAGGTCGCACCCACCCACTGTTTTTTCCATCAGCAGTCATCGATAGTACCCAGGCATACACCCACTTCACATCAGGTGCAAAGATCCGTCAGATACATGTGTCCCATCTGCCTCTGCAGGCTATGAAGGAACACGGACGTCTGCTCGTATCTAACAGATGGGTCTGTTACATGCAGCCGCACAGTAACCGAACTCAGACAGAGCCGCCACTGCCCCCCCCCCCCCCCCCCCCCACACTACCTGCTACCACCTTGCTAACCTCTTCAACTTATCACTCTCTACTGGCATTTTTTCCTCACCGTTCAAACACGCTCTTATCTCACCTATTCTTAAAAAAAATATCATTGACCCCTCCTCACTAGCTACCGCTTCATTTCTCTTCTCCCTTTCACCTCCAAATTATTTGGTCAGCATGTCTACAGCCATCGCACCAGCTATCTCTCTGTCAACTCCATCCTTGATACTCTCCAATCTGGTTTTCGACCACTTCACTCCACTGAAACCGCACTGGTCAAACTCGCCAATAACCGGCTGTCGACCAAATCCAAAATCCACTTCTCCCTGCTCATCCTCCGGGGTCTCTCTACGGCCTTCAACGCTGTGGATCACTCTCTCCTTCTCTGCACCCCCCCCCCCCCCAACCCTACCCCCTCCCAACATTCCTGTTGATGTCCTGCAGGGTTCTGTCCTCATCCCTCTACTGTTCTCCCTGTACACCTCCTCCCTGGGAGAACTCATCAGTTCATTCGGCCTCTAATACCACCTCTATGCAGACGTATAATATATATATTATAGGTATCCTGGTTACTTTATCTCAAGCTCGAATGCAAGATTCCTCCTGTGCTGCCCCCTTTCACAGGAACGATCTCCCTCACTCTATCAGACACTCCCCGACCCTGCAGAGCTTCAAACAGTCACTGAAAATCCACTTCATCAAAGCATACCCTTCCACCACATAATCTTGTCCCTACACAGGTCACCCCACCCTTCTGCCTTAGACATCACTACCTCTCTTAACTCCAGTTCTCAGGCTCACGCCTCACACCAGCTCACGCCTAATGTCATCTATCTCCCCTTCCCCTTAGATTGTAAGCTGCTAGGAGCAGGGTCCTCTGCCCATCTGTTCTCACAGCCCTCTTTACCTACTCTGTGGCGCCATACTCCACACGCTTGTAGCTGGTCATCTCCTGCAGCTTCTTTAACTTGCCAGATGCGCCGTCGCTACGGTATACAGGTTGCAACCCACGCCGAATATACTCGCTCGCATCCTTTGTTTCCCATTTGTATTGTACTGAGTACTGTGGTTTTACGTATTATGTACTGCTATGCTTTGTTTACTGTACTATTCTATTTACCCTGTACTGTCTTTTTGTTTGCTGAATGTACGGCGCTGCGGACCACTTGTGACACCCTATAACTAAAATGTAATAATAATAATAATATTACATTCACATGTGTGCTGCACTTTTACTGCCATCAAAATGTATAATAGGATTATTTCCAGGGGCAAATAATGAAATAATGTCGCCAGAACCAGCAATGACAGTGTACAACCCCTTTCCTCCGACTAGCCAGGCTTGTGTGCAGCTATATATACTCATATACGTATACATATACTTACTTGGCTTACCTGGTAACCCCAATAACCCCATAGCTCCTGCTCCAGTACCCACAATCCCCAAAGTGTATATATATATATATATATATATATATATATACACTGCTCAAAAAAATAAAGGGATCACTAAAATAACACATCCTAGATCTGAATGAATGAAATATTATTATTAAATACTTTGTTCTTTACATAGTTGAATGTGCTGACAACAAAATCATTTAAAAATTATCAGTGGAAATCACATTTATTAACCCATGGAGGTCTGGATTTGGAGTCACCCTCAAAATTAAAGTGGAAAAATACACTACAGGCTGATCCAACTTTGATGTAATGTCCTTAAAACAAGTCAAAATGAGGCTCAGTAGTGTGTGTGGCCTCCACGTGCCTCTATGACCTCCCAACAACCCACACAAGTGGCTCAGGTAGTGCAGCTCATCCAGGATGGCACATCAATGCGAGCTGTGGCAAGAAGGTTTGCTGTGTCTGTCAGCGTAGTGTCCAGAGCATGGAGGCGCAACCAGGAGACAGGCCAGTACATCAGGAGACATGGAGGAGGCCGTAGGAGGGCAACAACCCAGCAGCAGGACCGTTACCTCCGCCTTTGTGCAAGGAGGAACAGGAGGAGCACTGCCAGAGCCCTGCAAAATGACCTCCAGCAAGCCACAAATGTGCATGTGTCTACTCAAACGATCAGAAACAGACTCCATGAGGGTGGTATGAGGGCCCGACGTCCACAGGTGGGGGTTGTGCTTACAGCCCAACACCGTGCAGGACGTTTGGCATTTGCCAGAGAACACCAAGATTGTCAAATTCGCCACTGGCGCCCTGTGCTCTTCACAGATGAAAGCAGGTTCTCACTGAGCACATGTGACAGACGTGACAGAGTCTGGAGACGCCAAGGAAAATGTTCTGCTGCCTGCAACATCCTCCAGCATGACCGGTTTGGCAGTGGGTCAGTAATGGTGTGGGGTGGCATTTCTTTGGGGGGCCGCACAGCCCTCCATGTGCTCGCCAGAGGTAGCCTGACTGCCATTAGGTACCGAGATGAGATCCTCAGACCCCTTGTGAGACCATATGCTGGTGCTGTTTGCCCTGGGTTCCTCCTAATGCAAGACAATGCTAGACCTCATGTGGCTGGAGTGTGTCAGCAGTTCCTGCAAGACAAAGGCATTGATGCTATGGACTGGCCCGCCCGTTCCCCAGACCTGAATCCAATTGAGCATATCTGGGACATCATGTCTCGCTCCATCCACCAACGCCATGTTGCACCACAGACTGTCCAGGAGTTGGCGGATGCTTTAGTCCAGGTCTGGGAGGAGATCCCTCAGGAGACCATCCGCCACCTCATCAGGAGCATGCCCAGGCATTGTAGGGAGGTCATACAGGCACGTGGAGGCCGCACACACTACTGAGCCTCATTTTGACTTGTTTTAAGGACATTACATCAAAGTTGGATCAGTCTGTAGTGTGTTTTTCCACTTTAATTTTGAGGGTGACTCCAAATCCAGACCTCCATGGGTTAATAAATGTGATTTCCATTGATAATTTTTGTGTGATTTTGTTGTCAGCACATTCAACTATGTAAAGAACAAAGTATTTAATAAGAATATTTCATTCATTCAGATCTAGGATGTGTTATTTTAGTGTTCCCTTTATTTTTTTGAGCAGTGTATATATATATATATATATATATATATATATATATATGGCAGCTGGTATATCTATCTATCTATCTATCTATCTATCTATCTATCTGGATGCTCTGTCAGCCCTGACTGATCTGTGGATCACTGTAGTCACTACGTCCTCTGGCTCCTCTATCTTCTTAAGCTGGGTATCTCAGTCTATTCTGTGTCCACGTTGACAGTGTGGGCAACTTCCCCTTACCTAACATGGACGGCGGATGGCCCGCAGCTATCCGTGACTACAACAATAAACGGTGAGCTGGGGCGCAGCCATTGGCGGAAGAGGAGTCGAGGTTTAGCAGCGCGTTAGGTTCCAGCCAATGGTAGCGAGATTTAGAGATGGCGCGTGGCAGCGGGACCACTCCCCCTCAGCTGCGGAGAGCCCTGTCTGATTGCGAGACGGACCGGACGGGCTCACTGACTGGCCGCACAGGAGGAGATGGCGCCCGGAGACCTGATGGGGCGGGCGGAGGAGCTGGCTGAGCAGGTAACGCCCGAAACCGAGCCGTTCGCTTCTCCGTACCGCTGCGGTAGCATTGTACTCTAACCGTTAGGCCATGTGACCCCTCTTATGTAATGGTACGGCCCATGTATCCCTCCGGCGAGTGTTGGTATGTTCCGCTTTGTATGGATTTGATAGTGATACATGGGAGATACCATGTCATGGGGAGGGAGCCTAAAGGTAACCCTAAGTAACTGGTCTAAGTCATTGCCACTCACTCTCCCAGCTGCTCTCCTGCACCAGGCTGTCTGATTACCTCCCTGCATGCAGCCATGGTTACAGTCTGTGTTCTCTGACAGGCAGGCCACCCTCCAACCTGTGGCTTTCCAGCTGATGTGGCACTACAAGTCCCAGCAAGCTCCTAGGACAGTAAGGGACTTGTAGTGCCACAGGTTGCTCTCACTGTACATCATGCATGTCATTTGTCCTCTCCGGAAACACACATGCATAATTTCTGCAACTGCAGAATTATGAGTACCCTGCTCACAGCGGTGTACCAGCCTGGTGCCACAAGTGGGTGTCGATGCCTCACCCTCAAGACCGTGCTATTCACAGGGGTTCGTGGAGGAGGGGCATTGACACCTGCTCAGCCTGTATTGGGGTGCGGTGAGTTGGGCTACCTGTCTTGCATGACTAGTCCATTCAAACTTCAGCTAGGGAAACTAGACGCTACCCTCACGAGTCACCCCCAATGACCCTGTTTAATGGATGTCTCTGTTTTGCTCAACCGCTGGTGCTGGAACCTCTTAAGGGCCCCATACACTAGAACGATAATGCCAATTTCGGGCATTCGGGACAATATATCGGGTGAAATAGGCCATTTTGGAGGTGTATCGGATCCGATCCGATGCGCGTTCCCGTGAGGGTCGGATTGGCTCCCCTAGATCGTTAGTGCTGCACTCGTGATATGTCGGTTCCCGCAGGCATGGCTGGGATCGCATAAGATATATCGCCTGCAAAATGTACCAAATCGTATGGAACCACTCCCGGGAAGCTCCCGGGAGAGTTCAAGGGAAATCGCCTCCGACTTCAGCCTCAGACATATTGTTGTAGTGTATGTGGCCCTTAATTGTTCTTAGGCCAATCTACCGTAACTCCAGCATATTATGGGGTTTATTCATGAAGTAGTGAAAAGTATGGAGAAGTGATCCAGTGGAGTATTTGCCCATGGCAACCAATCAGCTACTACGTATAATTTTTATTTTATAAATGTTACCGCAGCAATGACTGGTTGCCATGGGCAACCTCTCCACTAGCTCCCATCTCCACTCGTTTCACTGCTTCATGAATAGACCCCAAAGTGAGAGAATCTCAGTCGGAGTAAGGTGCTGGAGGGTGAGGAGAACAGGGTATACACGTAAAACAGGTACATACAGGGTAGTCACATGCGTTTGTTTTAATGACAAATGTTTGTAGTGACTATACAGTTCAGGTGGCTTAATGGTCTTATTTTATCCCATGCAGTCACACTGCAGGCCACCCTCAGTCCGCCATCCTCCCAGAAAACAGTATCCTGTAGTTCAGAGGTTCTCAAACTCGGTCCTCGGGACCCCACACAATGCATGTTTTGCAGGTCTCCTCACAGAATCACAAGTTAAATAATTAGTTCCACCTGTGGACCTTTTAAAATGTGTCTGTGAGTAATTAACACACCTGTGCACCTGCTGGGTTACCTGCAAAACATGCACTGTGTGGGGTAATGAGGACTGAGTGTGCAGACCTATGCTGTAGTTGAAAATAAGAATTTACTCACCGGTAATTCTATTTCTCTGACGTCCTAGTGGATGCTGGGAACTCCGTAAGGACCATGGGGGATAGCGGCTCCGCAGGAGACTGGGCACAAAAGTAAAAGCTTTATGACTAGCTGGTGTGCACTGGCTCCTCCCCCTATGACCCTCCTCCAAGCCTCAGTTAGATTTTTGTGCCCGGCCGAGAAGGGTGCATGCTAGGTAGCTCTCCTGAGCTGCTTAGAGTAAAAGTTTAAATAGGTTTTTTATTTTCAGTGAGACCCGCTGGCAACAGGCTCACTGCATCGTGGGACTAAGGGGAGAAGAAGCGAACTCACCTGCATGCAGAGTGGATTGGGCTTCTTGGCTACTGGACATTCGCTCCAGAGGGACGATCACAGGCTCAGCTTGGATGGGTTCCGGAGCCGCGTCGCCGGCCCCCTTACAGAGCCAGAAGAGCGAAGAGGTCCGGAAAAATCGGCGGCAGAAGACGTTCCTGTCTTCAATAAGGTAGCGCACAGCACTGCAGCTGTGCGCCATTGCTCTCAGCACACTTCACACTCCGGTCACTGAGGGTGCAGGGCGCTGGGGGGGAGCGCCCTGAGACGCAATAAAACACGTTTTAAACCTTATATGGCTAAAGAAATGCATCACATATAGCTCCTGGGCTATATGGATGCATTTAACCCCTGCCAGTTTTCCTAAAAAAAGCGGGAGAAAAGGCCGCCGAAAAGGGGGCGGAGCCTATCTCCTCAGCACACAAGCGCCATTTTCCCTCACAGCTCCGCTGGAAGGACGGCTCCCTGACTCTCCCCTGCAGTCCTGCTACAGAATCAGGGTAAAACAAGAGAGGGGGGGCACTAATTGGCAGATAATACAAATACAGCAGCTATAGAAGGGAGAAACACTTATATAAGGTTATCCCTGTATATATATAGCGCTCTGGTGTGTGCTGGCAAACTCTCCCTCTGTCTCCCCAAAGGGCTCGTGGGGTCCTGTCCTCTATCAGAGCATTCCCTGTGTGTGTGCTGTGTGTCGGTACGATTGTGTCGACATGTATGAGGAGGAAAATGATGTGGAGGCGGAGCAATTGCCTGTAATAGTGATGTCACCCCCTAGGGAGTCGACACCTGACTGGATGGTCGTATGGAAGGAATTACGTGACAGTGTCAGCACTTTGCAAAAAACTGTTGACGACATGAGACAGCCGGCAAATCAGTGAGTGCCTGTCCAGGCGTCTCAAACACCGTCAGGGGCTCTAAAGCGCCCGTTACCTCAGATGGTCGACACAGACCCAGACACGGATACTGACTCCAGCGTCGACGGTGACGAGACAAACGTAATGTCCAGTAGGGCCACACGTTACATGATCACGGCAATGAAGGAGGCTTTGAACATTTCTGATACTACAAGTACCACAAAAAGGGGTATTATGTGGGGTGTGAAAAAACTACCCATAGTTTCTCTATCGTCCTAGTGGATGCTGGGGTTCCTGAAAGGACCATGGGGAATAGCGGCTCCGCAGGAGACAGGGCACAAAAAGTAAAGCTTTTCCAGATCAGGTGGTGTGCACTGGCTCCTCCCCCCATGACCCTCCTCCAGACTCCAGTTAGATTTTTGTGCCCGGCCGAGAAGGGTGCAATTCTAGGTGGCTCTCATAAAGAGCTGCTTAGAGAAAGTTTAGCTTAGGTTTTTTATTTTACAGTGATTCCTGCTGGCAACAGGATCACTGCAACGAGGGACAGAGGGGAGAAGAAGTGAACTCACCTGCGTGCAGGATGGATTGGCTTCTTGGCTACTGGACATCAGCTCCAGAGGGACGATCACAGGTACAGCCTGGATGGTCACCGGAGCCGCGCCGCCGGCCCCCTTGCAGATGCTGAAGTAAGAAGAGGTCCAGAATCGGCGGCTGAAGACTCCTGCAGTCTTCTAAAGGTAGCGCACAGCACTGCAGCTGTGCGCCATTTTCCTCTCAGCACACTTCACACGCAGTCACTGAGGGTGCAGGGCGCTGGGGGGGGGCGCCCTGGGAGGCAAATGAAAACCTATTAAAAGGCTAAATAATACCTCACATATAGCCCCCAGAGGCTATATGGAGATATTTAACCCCTGCCTGGATTCACAAAATAGCGGGAGACGAGCCCGCCGGAAAAGGGGCGGGGCCTATCTCCTCAGCACACGGCGCCATTTCCTCTCACAGCTCCGCTGGTCAGGACGGCTCCCAGGTCTCTCCCCTGCACTGCACTACAGAAACAGGGTAAAACAGAGAGGGGGTCAAATTTAATGGCAATATTTTGATATATATAAAGCAGCTATAAGGGAGCACTTATTATAAGGCTATCCCTGTCATATATAGCGCTTTTTTGGTGTGTGCTGGCAGACTCTCCCTCTGTCTCCCCAAAGGGCTAGTGGGTCCTGTCTTCGTGTAGAGCATTCCCTGTGTGTCTGCTGTGTGTCGGTACGTGTGTGTCGACATGTATGAGGACGATATTGGTGTGGAGGCGGAGCAATTGCCAAATATGGGGATGTCACCTCCTAGGGGGTCGACACCAGAATGGATGCCTTTATTTGTGGAATTACGGGATAGCGTCAACTCGCTTAAGCAGTCGTTTGACGACATGAGGCGGCCGGACAATCAATTAGTGCCTGTCCAGGCGCCTCAAACACCGTCAGGGGCTGTGAAACGCCCTTTGCCTCAGTCGGTCGACACAGACCCAGACACAGGCACTGATTCCAGTGGTGACGGTGACGAATCAACCGTATTTTCCAGTAGGGCCACACGTTATATGATTTTGGCAATGAAGGAGGCGTTACATTTAGCTGATACTACAGGTACCACTAAACAGGGTATTATGTGGGGTGTGAAAAAACTACCTATAGTTTTTCCTGAATCAGAAGAATTAAATGACGTGTGTGATGAAGCGTGGGTTGCCCCTGATAAAAAGCTGATAATTTCAAAGAAATTATTGGCATTATACCCTTTCCCGCCAGAGGTTAGGGAGCGCTGGGAAACACCTCCTAGGGTGGACAAGGCGCTAACACGCTTATCTAAACAAGTGGCGTTACCCTCTCCTGAGACGGCCGCACTTAAAGATCCATCAGATAGGAGGATGGAAAATATCCAAAAAAGTATATACACACATGCAGGTGTTATACTACGACCAGCTATAGCGACTGCCTGGATGTGCAGTGCTGGGGTAGTTTGGTCAGAGTCCCTGATTGAAAATATTGATACCCTGGACAGGGACAATATTTTACTGTCGTTAGAACAAATAAAGGATGCATTTCTTTATATGCGTGATGCACAGAGGGATATCTGCACACTGGCATCACGGGTAAGTGCTATGTCCATTTCGGCCAGAAGAGCTTTATGGACGCGACAGTGGACAGGCGATGCGGATTCAAAACGGCATATGGAAGTTTTGCCGTATAAAGGGGAGGAGTTATTTGGAGTCGGTCTATCAGATTTGGTGGCCACGGCTACAGCCGGGAAATCCACCTTTCTACCTCAAGTCACTCCCCAACAGAAAAAGGCACCGACTTTTCAACCGCAGCCCTTTCGTTCCTTTAAAAATAAGAGAGCAAAGGGCTATTCATATCTGCCACGAGGCAGAGGTCGAGGGAAGAGACAGCAACAGGCAGCTCCTTCCCAGGAACAGAAGCCCTCCCCGGCTTCTACAAAAGCCTCAGCATGACGCTGGGGCTTCTCAAGCGGACTCGGGGACGGTGGGCGGTCGTCTCAAAAATTACAGCGCGCAGTGGGCTCACTCGCAGGTAGATCCCTGGATCCTGCAGATAATATCTCAGGGGTACAGGTTGGAATTAGAGACAGATCCACCTCGCCGTTTCCTGAAGTCTGCTTTACCAACGTCCCCCTCCGAAAGGGAGACGGTTTTGGAAGCCATTCACAAGCTGTACTCTCAGCAGGTGATAGTCAAGGTACCTCTTCTACAACAAGGGAAGGGGTATTATTCCACTCTATTTGTGGTACCGAAGCCGGATGGCTCGGTAAGGCCTATTCTAAATCTGAAGTCCTTGAACCTGTACATAAAGAAGTTCAAGTTCAAGATGGAGTCACTCAGAGCAGTGATAGCGAACCTGGAAGAAGGGGACTTTATGGTATCTTTGGACATCAAGGATGCGTATCTCCACGTTCCAATTTACCCCTCACACCAGGGGTACCTCAGGTTCGTTGTACAAAACTGTCACTATCTGTTTCAGACGCTGCCGTTTGGTTTGTCCACGGCACCTCGGGTCTTTACAAAGGTAATGGCCGAGATGATGATTCTTCTTCGAAGAAAAGGCGTATTAATTATCCCATACTTGGACGATCTCCTAATAAGGGCAAGGTCCAGAGAACAGCTAGAGATGGGATTAGCACTATCTCAAGAGGTGCTAAAGCAGCACGGATGGATTCTGAATATTCCAAAATCCCAATTAATGCCGACAACTCGTCTGCTGTTCCTAGGGATGATTCTGGACACGGTTCAGAAAAAGGTTTTTCTTCCCGAGGAAAAAGCCAAGGAGTTATCCGACCTGGTCAGGTACCTCCTAAAACCAGGAAAGGTGTCTGTGCATCAATGCACAAGAGTCCTGGGAAAAATGGTGGCTTCTTACGAAGCAATTCCATTCGGCAGATTCCATGCAAGAATTTTCCAAAGGGATCTGTTGGACAAATGGTCAGGGTCGCATCTTCAGATGCACCTGCGGATAACCCTGTCTCCAAGGACAAGGGTATCTCTTCTGTGGTGGTTGCAGAGGGCTCATCTATTGGAGGGCCGCAGATTCGGCATACAGGATTGGATCCTGGTGACCACGGACGCCAGCCTGAGAGGCTGGGGAGCAGTCACACAAGGAAGAAACTTCCAGGGAGTGTGGTCGAGCCTGGAAAAGTCTCTTCACATAAACATTCTGGAACTAAGAGCAATCTACAATGCTCTAAGCCAGGCGGAACCTCTGCTTCAAGGAAGACCGGTGTTGATCCAGTCGGACAACATCACGGCAGTCGCCCATGTAAACAGACAGGGCGGCACAAGAAGCAGGAGTGCAATGGCAGAAGCTGCCAGGATCCTTCGCTGGGCGGAGAATCACGTGATAGCACTGTCAGCAGTGTTCATCCCGGGCGTGGACAACTGGGAAGCAGACTTCCTCAGCAGACACGATCTTCACCCGGGAGAGTGGGGACTTC
The DNA here is from genome assembly GCF_028390025.1 of Pseudophryne corroboree. Lineage (NCBI taxonomy): Eukaryota > Metazoa > Chordata > Amphibia > Anura > Myobatrachidae > Pseudophryne > Pseudophryne corroboree. The sequence goes on along the minus strand of NC_086449.1, from coordinate 71,966,502 downwards.
ATCCAGAAGTTTTCCACATGCTAATAAACCGTTGGGAAAGACCAATGGTGGACATGATGGCGTCTCGCCTCAACAAAAAACTGGACAGGTATTGCGCCAGGTCAAGAGATCCGCAGGCAATAGCTGTGGACGCGCTGGTAACACCTTGGGTGTACCAGTCGGTGTATGTGTTTCCTCCTCTGCCTCTCATACCAAAGGTATTGAGAATCATACGGCAAAGCGGAGTAAGAACGATACTAGTGGCTCCGGATTGGCCAAGAAGGTCTTGGTACCCGGAACTTCAAGAGATGGTCACGGACGATCCGTGGCCTCTACCTCTGAGAAGGGACCTGCTTCAACAGGGTCCCTGCCTCTTTCAAGACTTACCGCGGCTGCGTTTGACGGCATGGCGGTTGAACGCCAGATCCTAAAAGGAAAAGGCATTCCAGAAGAAGTCATTCCTACCTTGATTAACCTACATTTCCTGCAATCAGGATTGTCTATGGGTCTCAAATTGGGATCTATTAAGGTTCAAATTTCGGCCCTGTCAATATTCTTCCAAAAAGAATTGGTCTCAGTCCCTGAGGTCCAGACTTTTGTCAAAGGAGTACTGCATATACAGCCTCCTGTGGTGCCTCCGGTGGCACCGTGGGATCTAAATGTAGTTTTAGATTTCCTCAAATCCCATTGGTTTGAACCACTACAAAATGTGGATTTGAAATATCTCACATGGAAAGTGACTATGTTACTGGCCCTGGCTTCCGCCAGGAGAGTATCTGAACTGGCGGCTTTATCTTATAAAAGCCCTTATTTAATTTTCCATTCGGATAGGGCAGAGCTGCGGACGCGTCCGCATTTTCTCCCTAAGGTGGTATCAGCGTTTCACCTGAACCAGCCTATTGTAGTGCCTGCGGCTTGGAGGACTCCAAGTTGTTGGACGTTGTCAGAGCTTTAAAAATATACATTTCAAGGACGGCTGGAGTCAGAAAATCTGACTCGCTGTTTATACTGTATGCACCCAACAAGTTGGGTGCGCCTGCTTCTAAGTAGTCGATTGCTCGTTGGATTTGTAACACAATTCAACTTGCACATTCTGTGGCAGGCCTGCCACAGCCTAAATCTGTTAAGGCCCATTCCACAAGGAAGGTGGGCTCATCTTGGGCGGCTGCCCGAGGGGTCTCGGCATTACAACTCTGCCGAGCAGCTACGTGGTCAGGGGAGAACACGTTTGTAAAATTCTACAAATTTGATACCCTGGCAAAAGAGGACCTGGAGTTCTCTCATTCGGTGCTGCAGAGTCATCCGCACTCTCCCGCCCGTTTGGGAGCTTTGGTATAATCCCCATGGTCCTTTCAGGAACCCCAGCATCCACTAGGACGATAGAGAAAATAAGAATTTACTTACCGATAATTCTATTTCTCGGAGTCCGTAGTGGATGCTGGGCGCCCATCCCAAGTGCGGATTATCTGCAATACTTGTACATAGTTATTGTTAACTAATTCGGGTTATTGTTTAGGGAGCCATCTTTCAGAGGCTCCTCTGTTATCATACTGTTAACTGGGTTTAGATCACAAGTTGTACGGTGTGATTGGTGTGGCTGGTATGAGTCTTACCCGGGATTCAAAATCCTCCCTTATTGTGTACGCTCGTCCGGGCACAGTACCTAACTGGAGTCTGGAGGAGGGTCATGGGGGGAGGAGCCAGTGCACACCACCTGATCTGGAAAAGCTTTACTTTTTGTGCCCTGTCTCCTGCGGAGCCGCTATTCCCCATGGTCCTTTCAGGAACCCCAGCATCCACTACGGACTCCGAGAAATAGAATTATCGGTAAGTAAATTCTTATTTTCTCTAACGTCCTAGTGGATGCTGGGACTCCGTCAGGACCATGGGGAATAGCGGGCTCCGCAGGAGACAGGGCACATCTAAATAAAGCTTTTAGGATCACATGGTGCGTACTGGCTCCTCCCCCTATGACCCTCCTCCAAGCCTCAGTTAGGTTTTTGTGCCCGTCCGAGAAGGGTGCAATCTAGGTGGCTCTCCTAAAGAGCTGCTTAGAAAAAGTTTTTTTAGGTTTAAATCTCAGTGAATCCTGCTGGCAACAGGATCACTGCATCGAGGGACTTAGGGGAGAGATTTCCAACTCACCTGCGTGCAGGATGGATTGGAGTCTTAGGCTACTGGACACTTAGCTCCAGAGGGAGTCGGAACACAGGTCCTCCTGGGGTTCGTCCCGGAGCCGCGCCGCCGATCCCCCTTACAGACGCTGAAGACGGAGGTCCGGAAAGCAGGCGGCAGAAGACTCCTCAGTCTTCATGAAGGTAGCGCACAGCACTGCAGCTGTGCGCCATTGTTGCTACACGTCTCACTGATTCAGTCACGGAGGGTGCAGGGCGCTGCTGGGGGCGCCCTGGGCAGCAATATTAAATACCTTTAGTGGCAAAATAAATACATCACATATAGCCATTAAGGCTATATGTATGTATTTAACCCAGGCCAGTTTTCTTAAAACCCGGGAGAAAAGCCCGCCGTAAAAGGGGCGGAGCTTATTCTCCTCAGCACTCAGCGCCATTTTCCTGCTCAGCTCCGCTGGTGAGGAAGGCTCCCAGGACTCTCCCCTGCACTGCACTACAGAAACAGGGTAACAAAGAGAAGGGGGGCATAATTTGGCGATATTGATATATTAAAAGCGCTTATATCAAAAACAACACCTTCTAGGGTTGTTTATATACATTTATAGCGCTTTTGGTGTGTGCTGGCAAACTCTCCCTCTGTCTCCCCAAAGGGCTAAGAGGGTCCTGTCTTCGATTAGAGCATTCCCTGTGTGGCTGCTGTGTGTCGGTACGTGTGTGTCGACATGTATGAGGACGATGTTGGTGTGGAGGCAGAGCAATTGCCGGTAATGGTGATGTCACCCCCTAGGGAGTCGACACCGGAATGGATGGCTTTAGTTATGGAATTACGTGATAATGTTAGCACATTACAAAAGTCAGTTGACGAAATGAGACGGCCGGAAAACCAGTTAGTACCGGCTCAGGCGTCTCAGACACCGTCAGGGGCTGTAAAACGTCCCTTACCTCAGTCAGTCGACACGGGTACCGACACAGGTGAATCTAGTGTCGACGGTGAAGAAACAAACGTATTTTCCAATAGGGCCACACGTTATATGATCACGGCAATGAAGGAGGCTTTGCAGATCTCTGATACTGCTGGTACCTCAAAAAGGGGTATTATGTGGGGGGTGAAAAAACTACCTGTAGCTTTTCCAGAATCAGAGGAATTGAATGACGTGTGTGACGAAGCGTGGGTTAACCCAGATAGAAAACTGCTAATTTCCAAGAAGTTATTGGCATTATACCCTTTCCCACCAGAGGTTAGGGCGCGCTGGGAAACACCCCCTAGGGTGGATAAGGCGCTCACACGTTTATCAAAGCAAGTGGCGTTGCCGTCTCCTGATACGGCCGCCCTCAAGGATCCAGCAGATAGGAGGCTGGAAACTACACTGAAGAGTATATACACACATACTGGTGTTATACTGCGACCGGCAGTAGCCTCAGCCTGGATGTGCAGTGCTGGGGTAGTGTGGTTGGATTCTCTGACTGAAAATATTGATACCCTGGATAGGGACAGTATTTTATTGACTCTAGAGCAATTAAAGGATGCTTTTCTTTATATGCGAGATGCTCAGAGGGATAATTGTACTCTAGCATCAAGAGTAAGCGCGATGTCCATATCTGCCAGAAGAAGTTTATGGACGCGACAGTGGTCAGGTGATGCGGATTCCAAAAGGCATATGGAAGTATTGCCATATAAAGGAGAGGAATTATTTGGGGTCGGTCTTTCGGACCTGGTGGCCACGGCAACTGCCGGCAAATCCACTTTTTTACCTCAGACCCCCTCCCAACAGAAAAAGACACCGTCTTTTCAGCCGCAGTCCTTTCGCTCCTATAAAAACAAGCGACCAAAAGGACAGTCTTATCTGCCGCGAGGCAGAGGAAAGGGTAAGAGAGGGCAGCAAGCAGCCCCTGCCCAGGACCAGAAGCCCGCCCCGGGTTCTACAAAGCCATCAGCATGACGCTGGGGCTTTACAAGCGGACTCAGGAGCGGTGGGGGGTCGACTCAAGATTTTCAGCAATCAGTGGGCTCGCTCACAAGTGGACCCGTGGATCCTGCAGATAATATCTCAGGGTTACATGTTGGAGTTCGAAAGGTCTCCCCCTCGCCGGTTCCTAAAGTCTGCTTTACCAACGTCTCCCTCAGAAAGGACGTCGGTTTTGGAAGCCATTCACAAGCTGTATTCTCAGCAGGTGATAGTCAAGGTACCCCTCCTACAACAGGGAAAGGGGTATTATTCCACACTATTTGTGGTACCGAAGCCGGACGGTTCGGTAAGACCTATTCTAAACCTGAAATCCTTGAACCTGTACATACAGAAATTCAAGTTCAAGATGGAGTCACTCAGAGCAGTGATAGCGAATCTGGAAGAAGGGGACTTCATGGTGTCCCTGGACATAAAAGATGCTTATCTGCATGTCCCAATTTACCCCTCACACCAAGGGTATCTCAGGTTCGTGATACAAGACTGTCATTATCAGTTTCAAACGCTGCCGTTTGGTTTGTCCACGGCCCCTCGGGTCTTTACCAAGGTAATGACCGAAATGATGGTTCTTCTACGAAGAAAAGGCGTATTAATTATCCCTTACTTGGACGATCTCCTGATAAGGGCAAAGTCCAGAGAACAGCTGGAAGTCGGTGTAGCACTAACCCAGGTAGTGCTTCAGCAACACGGGTGGATTCTGAATCTTCCAAAATCTCAATTGACCCCGACAACTCGTCTGCTGTTCCTGGGAATGATTCTGGACACGGTTCAGAAAAAGGTGTTTCTCCCGGAGGAGAAAGCAAGGGAGTTATCCGAACTTGTCAGGAACCTCCTAAAACCAGGAACTGTGTCAGTACATCAATGCACAAGAGTCCTGGGAAAGATGGTGGCTTCTTACAAAGCGATTCCATTCGGCAGATTCCATGCACGGACATTTCAGTGGGATCTGCTGGACAAATGGTCCGGATCGCATCTGCACATGCATCAGCGGATAACACTGTCACCAAGAACAAGGTTGTCTCTCCTGTGGTGGTTGCAGAGTGCCCATCTGTTAGAGGGCCGCAGATTCGGCATACAGGACTGGGTCCTGGTGACTACGGATGCCAGCCTACGAGGCTGGGGAGCAGTCACACAGGGAAGAAACTTCCAGGGCGTGTGGTCAAACCTGGAGACGTCCCTTCACATAAATATACTGGAGCTAAGAGCGATCTACAATGCTCTAAGCCTGGCAAAATCGCTGCTTCAGGGTCAGCCGGTGTTGATCCAGTCGGACAACATCACGGCAGTCGCCCACGTAAACCGACAAGGCGGCACGAGAAGCAGAAGAGCAATGACAGAAGCTGCAAGGATTCTGCGCTGGGCGGAGAATCATGTCATAGCACTGTCAGCAGTGTTCATCCCGGGAGTGGACAACTGGGAAGCAGACTTCCTCAGCAGACACGACCTTCACCCGGGAGAGTGGGGACTTCATCCAGAAGTCTTCCACATGATTGTGAACCGTTGGGAAAGACCAAAGGTGGACATGATGGCGTCTCGCCTCAACAAAAAATTGGACAGATATTGCGCCAGGTCAAGAGACCCTCAGGCAATAGCTGTGGACGCTCTGGTAACACCGTGGGTGTACCAGTCAGTGTATGTGTTCCCTCCTCTGCCTCTCATACCAAAGGTACTGAGAATTATACGGAAAAGAGGAGTAAGAACAATACTGGTGGCTCCGGACTGGCCAAGAAGAACTTGGTATCCGGAACTTCAAGAGATGCTCACGGAGGATCCATGGCCTCTACCTCTAAGAAGGGATCTGCTTCAGCAGGGACCTTGTATGTTCCAAGACTTACCGCGTCTGCGTTTGACGGCATGGCGGTTGAACGCCGGATTCTAAAAGAAAAGGGCATTCCAGAGGAAGTTATTCCTACCTTGATTAAGGCTAGAAAGGAAGTGACTGTACAACATTATCACCGCATTTGGCGAAAATATGTTGCGTGGTGTGAGGCCAAGAAGGCTCCAACGGAAGAATTTCAATTGGGTCGATTCTTACATTTCCTGCAAGCAGGATTGTCTATGGGCCTAAAATTGGGGTCCATTAAAGTTCAAATTTCGGCCTTATCAATCTTCTTCCAGAAGGAATTGGCATCAGTGCCTGAAGTACAAACTTTTGTCAAAGGTGTACTACATATACAACCCCCAATAGTGCCTCCAGTGGCACCGTGGGATTTGAACGTAGTTTTGAATTTTCTCAAATCTCATTGGTTTGAGCCTCTAAAATCGGTAGATTTAAAATACCTTACATGGAAGGTAACCATGCTATTGGCCCTGGCTTCAGCCAGGAGAGTTTCAGAGTTGGCGGCTTTATCATACAAAAGCCCATATCTGATTTTCCATTCGGACAGGGCAGAACTGCGGACACGTCCTCATTTTCTCCCTAAGGTGGTTTCGGCTTTTCACTTGAACCAGCCTATTGTGGTGCCTGCGGCTACTAGCGACTTGGAGGACTCCAAGTTACTGGACGTTGTCAGAGCATTAAAAATATATATTTCAAGGACAGCTGGAGTCAGAAAATCTGACTCGTTGTTTATATTGTATGCACCCAACAAGATGGGTGCTCCTGCGTCAAAACAGACGATTGCACGTTGGATCTGTAGCACAATCCAACTTGCACATTCTGTGGCAGGCCTGCCACAGCCTAAATCTGTAAAGGCCCACTCCACAAGGAAAGTGGGCTCATCTTGGGCGGCTGCCCGAGGGGTCTCGGCATTACAACTTTGCCGAGCAGCTACGTGGTCAGGGGAGAACACGTTTGTAAAATTTTACAAATTTGATACTCTGGCTAAGGAGGACCTGGAGTTCTCTCATTCGGTGCTGCAGAGTCATCCGCACTCTCCCGCCCGTTTGGGAGCTTTGGTATAATCCCCATGGTCCTGACGGAGTCCCAGCATCCACTAGGACGTTAGAGAAAATAAGAATTTACTTACCGATAATTCTATTTCTCATAGTCCGTAGTGGATGCTGGGCGCCCATCCCAAGTGCGGATTGTCTGCAATACTTGTACATAGTTATTGTTACAAAGATCGGGTTATTACTATTGTTGTGAGCCATCTTTTCAGAGGCTACTTCGTTTTTTGTTATCATACTGTTAACTGGGTTCAGATCACAAGTTGTACGGTGTGATTGGTGTGGCTGGTATGAGTCTTACCCGGGATTCAAGATCCTTCCTTATTGTGTACGCTCGTCCGGGCACAGTACCTAACTGAGGCTTGGAGGAGGGTCATAGGGGGAGGAGCCAGTACGCACCATGTGATCCTAAAAGCTTTATTTAGATGTGCCCTGTCTCCTGCGGAGCCCGCTATTCCCCATGGTCCTGACGGAGTCCCAGCATCCACTACGGACTATGAGAAATAGAATTATCGGTAAGTAAATTCTTATTTTTTCCTGAATCAGATGAATTAAATGAGGTGTGTGATGAAGCGTGGGTTTCCCCCGATAAAAAACTGCTGATTTCTAATAAATTATTGGCATTATACCCTTTCCCGCCAGAGGTTAGGGCGCGTTGGGAAACACCCCCTAGGGTAGATAAGGCGCTCACACGCTTATCAAAACAAGTGGCGTTGCCGTCTCCTGATACGGCCGCCCTCAAGGAACCAGCTGATAGAAAGCTGGAAAATATCCTAAAGGGTATATACACACATACTGGTGTTATACTACGACCAGCAATCGCCTCAGCCTGGATGTGCAGCGCTGGAGTGGCTTGGTCGAATTCCCTGACTGAAAATATTGATACCCTGGATAGGGACAGTATATTATTGACTATAGAGCGTTTAAAGGATGCATTACTATATATGCGAGATGCACAGAGGGATATTTGCACCCTGGCATCAAGAGTAAGTGCGCTGTCCATTTCTGCCAGAAGAAGTTTATGGACACGACAGTGGTCAGGTGATGCGGATTCCAAACGGCATATGGAAGTTTTGCCGTATAAAGGGGAGGAGTTATTTGGGGTCGGTCTATCGGACCTGGTGGCCACGGCGACGGCTGGGAAATCCACCTTTTTACCCCAGGTCACCTCTCAGCAGAAAAAGACACCGTCTTTTCAAACTCAGTCCTTTCGTCCCCATAAGGGCAAGCGGGCAAAAGGCCACTCATTTCTGCCCCGGGGCAGAGGAAGGGGAAAAAGACTGCAGCAGGCAGCCTCTTCCCAGGATCAGAAGCCCTCCCCCGCTTCTGCCAAGTCTTCAGCATGACGCTGGGGCTTTACAAGCGGACTCAGGCACGGTGGGGGCCCGTCTCAAAAATTTCAACGCGCAGTGGGCTTACTCGCAAGTGGACCCCTGGATCCTGCAGGTAGTATCACAGGGGTACAAATTGGAATTCGAGACGTCTCCCCCTCGCCGGTTCCTGAAGTCTGCTCTACCAACGTCTCCCTCCGACAGGGAGGCAGTACTGGAAGCTATTCACAAGCTGTATTCCCAGCAGGTGATAATCAAGGTACCCCTCCTACAACAGGGAAAGGGGTATTACTCCACGCTGTTTGTGGTACCGAAGCCGGACGGCTCGGTGAGACCGATTTTAAATCTGAAATCATTGAACACTTACATAAAAAGGTTCAAATTCAAGATGGAGTCACTCAGAGCAGTGATAGCGAACCTGGAAGAAGGGGACTATATGGTGTCTCTGGACATCAAAGATGCTTATCTCCATGTCCCAATCTACCCTTCTCACCAAGGGTACCTCAGGTTTGTGGTACAAAACTGTCATTATCAGTTTCAGACGCTGCCGTTTGGATTGTCCACGGCACCACGGGTCTTTACCAAGGTAATGGCCGAAATGATGATTCTTCTTCGAAGAAAAGGCGTCTTAATTATCCCTTACTTGGACGATCTCCTGATAAGGGCAAGGTCCAGGGAACAGTTAGAGGTCGGAGTAGCACTATCTCAGGTAGTGCTACGTCAGCACGGGTGGATTCTAAATATTCCAAAATCGCAGCTGATTCCAACAACACGTCTACTGTTCCTAGGGATGATTCTGGACACAGTCCAGAAAAAGGTGTTTCTCCCGGAGGAGAAGGCCAGGGAGTTATCCGAGCTAGTCAGGAACCTCCTGAAACCAGGACAAGTGTCAGTGCATCAATGCACAAGGGTCCTGGGAAAGATGGTGGCTTCTTACGAAGCGATTCCATTCGGAAGATTCCATGCAAGAACTTTTCAGTGGGATCTGCTGGACAAATGGTCCGGATCGCATCTTCAGATGCATCAGCGGATAACCCTGTCTCCAAGGACAAGGGTGTCTCTCCTGTGGTGGTTGCAGAGTGCTCATCTTCTAGAGGGCCGCAGATTCGGCATTCAGGACTGGATTCTGGTGACCACGGATGCCAGCCTGAGAGGCTGGGGAGCAGTCACACAGGGAAGAAATTTCCAGGGCTTGTGGTCAAGCATGGAAACGTCTCTTCACATAAATATCCTGGAACTAAGGGCAATTTACAATGCCCTAAGTCAAGCAAGGCCTCTGCTTCAGGGTCAGTCGGTATTGATCCAATCGGACAACATCACGGCAGTCGCCCACGTAAACAGACAGGGCGGCACAAGAAGCAGGAGGGCAATGGCAGAAGCTGCAAGAATTCTTCGCTGGGCGGAAAATTGTGACAGCACTGTCAGCGGTGTTCATTCCGGGAGTGGACAACTGGGAAGCAGACTTCCTCAGCACGACCTCCACCCGGGGGAGTGGGGACTTCACCCAGAAGTCTTCCACGTGATTGTAAACTGTTGGGAAAAACCAAAGGTGGACATGATGGCGTCTCGTCTCAACAAGAAACTAGACAGATATTGCGCCAGGTCAAGGGACCCTCAGGCGATAGCGGTGGACGCTCTGGTAACACCGTGGGTGTACCAGTCAGTGTATGTGTTCCCTCCTCTGCCTCTCATACCCAAAGTATTGAGAATCATAAGAAGGAGAGGAGTAAGAACTATACTCGTGGCTCCGGATTGGCCAAGGAGGACTTGGTACCCGGAACTTCAAGAGATGCTCACGGAGGACCCGTGGCCTCTACCTCTAAGAAAGGACCTGCTCCAGCAGGGACCTTGTCTGTTCCAAGACTTACCGCGGCTGCGTTTGACGGCATGGAGGTTGAACGCCGGATCCTGAAGGAAAAAGGCATTCCAGATGAAGTCATCCCTACCCTGATCAAGGCCAGGAAGGATGTAACCGCGAAACATTATCACCGCATTTGGCGAAAATATGTTGCGTGGTGTGAGGCCAAGAAGGCCCCTACAGAGGAATTTCAACTGGGTCGTTTCCTGCATTTCCTGCAAACAGGACTATCTATGGGCCTAAAATTAGGGTCCATTAAGGTTCAAATTTCGGCCCTGTCAATATTCTTCCAAAAAGAACTGGCTTCAGTGCCTGAAGTTCAGACGTTTGTCAAAGGGGTACTGCATATACAGCCTCCTTTTGTGCCTCCAGTGGCACCTTGGGATCTCAATGTAGTGTTGAGTCTCCTAAAGTCACATTGGTTTGAACCACTCACCACTGTGGAATTAAAATATCTCACATGGAAAGTGGTCATGCTGTTAGCCCTGGCTTCAGCCAGGCGTGTCTCAGAATTGGCGGCTTTATCATATCAAAGCCCTTACCTAATTTTTCATTCAGACAGGGCAGAACTGAGGACTCGCCCTCAATTTCTCCCTAAGGTGGTTTCAGCGTTTCACATGAACCAGCCTATTGTGGTGCCTGCGGCTACTAGGGACTTGGAGGACTCCAAGTTGCTGGACGTAGTCAGGGCCCTGAAAATATATATTTCAAGGACGGCTGGAGTCAGAAAATCTGACTCGCTGTTTATCCTGTATGCACCCAACAAGCTGGGTGCTCCTGCTTCTAAGCAGACTATTGCTCGTTGGATTTGTAGTACGATTCAGCTTGCACATTCTGTGGCAGGCCTGCCACAGCCAAAATCTGTAAAAGCCCATTCCACAAGGAAGGTGGGCTCATCTTGGGCGGCTGCCCGAGGGGTCTCGGCTTTACAACTTTGCCGAGCAGCTACTTGGTCAGGGGCAAACACGTTTGCTAAATTTTACAAATTTGATACCCTGGCTGAGGAGGACCTGGAGTTCTCTCATTCGGTGCTGCAGAGTCATCCGCACTCTCCCGCCCGTTTGAGAACTTTGGTATAATCCCCATGGTCCTTACGGAGTACCCAGCATCCACTAGGACGTCAGAGAAAATAAGAATTTACTTACCGATAATTCTATTTCTCATAGTCCGTAGTGGATGCTGGGCGCCCATCCCAAGTGCGGATTGTCTGCAATACTTGTATATAGTTATTGTTACAAAAATCGGGTTGTTTATTGTTGTGAGCCATCTTTTCAGAGGCTCCTACGTTTATCATACTGTTAACTGGGTTCAGATCACAAGTTGTACGGTGTGATTGGTGTGGCTGGTATGAGTCTTACCCGGGATTCAAGATCCTTCCTTATTATGTACGCTCGTCCGGGCACAGTATCCTAACTGAGGCTTGGAGGAGGGTCATAGGGGGAGGAGCCAGTGCACACCAGCTAGTCATAAAGCTTTTACTTTTGTGCCCAGTCTCCTGCGGAGCCGCTATCCCCCATGGTCCTTACGGAGTTCCCAGCATCCACTACGGACTATGAGAAATAGAATTATCGGTAAGTAAATTCTTATTTTCTCGTAGTCCGTAGTGGATGCTGGGAACTCCGTAAGGACCATGGGGAATAGACGGGCTCCGCAGGAGACTGGGCACTCTAAAGAAAAGATTAGGTACTATCTGGTGTGCACTGGCTCCTCCCTCTATGCTCCTCCTCCAGACCTCAGTTAGGGAAACTGTGCCCGGAAGAGCTGACATTACAAGGAAAGGATATTTGGAATCCAGGGTAAGACTCATACCAGCCACACCAATCACACCGTACAACTTGTGATAACCTTACCAAGTTAACAGTATGAACAACAACTGAGCCTCACTCAACGGATGGCTCATAAAAATAACCCTTATTTCTCTAACGTCCTAGTGGATGCTGGGGACTCCGTCAGGACCATGGGGATTAGCGGCTCCGCAGGAGACAGGGCACAAAAATAAAGCTTTAGGATCAGGTGGTGTGCACTGGCTCCTCCCCCTATGACCCTCCTCCAAGCCTCAGTTAGGTTTTTGTGCCCGTCCGAGCAGGGTGCAATCTAGGTGGCTCTCCTAAAGAGCTGCTTAGAAAAAGTTTTTTAGGTTTTTTATTTTCAGTGAGTCCTGCTGGCAACAGGCTCACTGCATCGAGGGACTTAGGGGAGAGAAGTGAACTCACCTGCGTGCAGGATGGATTGGCTTCTTAGGCTACTGGACACCATTAGCTCCAGAGGGAGTCGGAACACAGGTCTCACCCTGGGGTTCGTCCCGGAGCCGCGCCGCCGACCCCCCTTACAGATGCCGAAGATGGAAGAGGTCCAGAAGCAGGCGGCAGAAGACTTTTCAGTCTTCCTGAGGTAACGCACAGCACTGCAGCTGTGCGCCATTGTTGTCAGCACACTTCACACAGCGGTCACGGAGGGTGCAGGGCGTTGGGGGGGCGCCCTGGGCAGCAATGTATTATACCTTTTTATGGCTAAAAATACATCACATATAGCCCTTTGAGGCTATATGGATGTATTTAACCCCTGCCAGATCCCACAGATTCCGGAGAAGAGCCCGCCGAAATAGGGGGCGGGGCTTATTCTCCTCAGCACACAACGCCATTTTCCTGCTCAGCTCCGCTGTGAGGAAGGCTCCCAGGACTCTCCCCTGCACTGCACTACAGAAACAGGGTAAAACAGAGAGGGGGGGCACTTTTTTGGCGATATAAATATATTTAAGCTGCTATAAGGATACAACACTTATATAGGGTTGTTCCCATATATATTATAGCGCTTGGGTGTGTGCTGGCAAATTCTCCCTCTGTCTCCCCAAAGGGCTAGTGGGGTCCTGTCTTCAATAGAGCATTCCCGGTGTGTCTGCTGTGTGTCGGTACGTGTGTGTCGACATGTATGAGGACGATATTGGTGTGGAGGCGGAGCAATTGCCGGTAATGGTGATGTCACCCCCTAGGGAGTCGACACCGGAATGGATGGCTTTGTTTATGGAATTACGTGATAATGTCAGCACATTACAAAAATCAGTTGACGACATGAGACGGCCGTCAAACCAGTTGGTACCTGCCCAGGCGTCTCAGACACCGTCAGGGGCTGTAAAACGCCCTTTACCTCAGTCGGTCGATACAGACCCAGACACGGACACTGAATCTAGTGTCGACGGTGAAGAAACAAACGTATTTTCCAGTAGGGCCACACGTTATATGATCACGGCAATGAAGGAGACTTTGCATATCTCTGATACTACAAGTACCACAAAAAGGGGTATTATGTGGGGGGTGAAAAAAACTACCTGTAGTTTTTCCTGAATCAGAGGAATTGAATGAAGTGTGTGATGAAGCGTGGGTTAACCCAGATAGAAAATGGCTAATTTCAAAAAAGTTATTGGCATTATACCCTTTCCCGCCAGAGGTTAGGGCGCGCTGGGAAACACCCCCTAGGGTGGATAAGGCGCTCACACGCTTATCAAAACAAGTGGCGTTACCGTCCCCTGATACGGCCGCCCTCAAGGATCCAGCTGATAGGAGGCTGGAAACTACCCTAAAAAGTATATACACACATACTGGTGTTATACTGCGACCAGCCATCGCCTCAGCCTGGATGTGCAGTGCTGGGGTGGTCTGGTCGGATTCCCTGACTGAAAATATTGATACCCTGGATAGGGACAGTATTTTACAGACTTTAGAGCAATTAAAGGATGCTTTTCTTTATATGCGAGATGCTCAGAGGGATATTTGCACTCTGGCATCGAGAGTAAGTGCGATGTCCATATCTGCCAGAAGAAGTTTATGGACACGACAGTGGTCAGGTGATGCGGATTCCAAACGGCATATGGAAGTATTGCCGTATAAAGGGGAGGAATTATTTGGCGTCGGTCTATCGGATCTGGTGGCCACGGCAACGGCCGGGAAATCCACCTTTTTACCTCAGACCCCCTCCCAACAGAAAAAGACACCGTCTTTTCAGCCGCAGTCCTTTCGGTCCTATAAGAACAAGCGGGCAAAAGGACAGTCATATCTGCCCCGAGGCAGAGGAAAGGGTAAGAGAGGGCAGCAAGCAGCTCCTTCCCAGGAACAGAAGCCCTCCGCGGGTTCTGCAAAGCCCTCAGCATGACGCTGGGGCTTTACAAGCGGACTCAGAAACGGTGGGGGGTCGACTCAAGAATTTCAGCGCGCAGTGGGCTTGCTCACAGGTGGACCCCTGGATCCTGCAGATAATATCTCAGGGTTACAGGTTGGAATTCGAGGAGTCTCCCCCTCGCCGGTTCCTAAAGTCTGCTCTGCCAACGTCTCCCTCAGACAGGGCGACGGTATTGGAAGCCATTCACAAGCTGTATTCTCAGCAGGTGATAGTCAAGGTACCCCTCCTACAACAGGGAAAGGGGTATTATTCCACACTATTTGTGGTACCGAAGCCGGACGGCTCGGTAAGACCTATTCTAAATCTGAAATCTTTGAACCTGTACATACAAAAATTCAAGTTCAAGATGGAGTCACTCAGAGCACTGATAGCGAATCTGGAAGAAGGGGACTTTATGGTGTCCCTGGACATCAAGGATGCTTACCTGCATGTCCCAATTTGCCCTTCACATCAAGGGTACCTCAGGTTCGTGGTGCAAAACTGTCATTATCAGTTTCAGACGCTGCCGTTTGGATTGTCCACGGCACCTCAGGTCTTTACCAAGGTAATGGCCGAAATGATGTTTCTTCTACGAAGAAAAGGCGTATTAATTATCCCTTACTTGGACGATCTCCTGATAAGGGCAAGGTCCAGAGAACAGCTGGAGGACGGAGTAGCACTAACCCAAGTAGTGCTGCAACAACACGGGTGGATTCTGAATTTCCCAAAATCTCAGTTGACCCCGACAACACGTCTGCTGTTCCTGGGAATGATTCTGGACACGGTTCAGAAAAAGATGTTTCTTCCGGAGGAGAAAGCCAGGGAGTTATCCGAACTTGTCAGGAACCTCCTAAAACCAGGAAAAGTGTCTGTGCATCAATGCACAAGAGTCCTGGGAAAGATGGTGGCTTCTTACGAAGCAATCCCATTCGGCAGATTCCACGCACAAACTTTTCAGTGGGATCTGCTGGACAAATGGTCCGGATCGCATCTGCAGATGCATCAGCGGATAACCTTATCGCCACGGACAAGGGTGTCTCTTCTGTGGTGGTTACAGAGTGCTCATCTGTTAGGACGCAGATTCGGCATACAGGACTGGGTCCTGGTGACCACGGATGCCAGTCTGAGAGGCTGGGGAGCGGTCACACAGGGAAGAAACTTCCAGGGAGTATGGTCAAGCCTGGAGATGTCTCTTCACATAAATATACTGGAGCTAAGAGCGATTTACAATGCTCTAAGCCTGGCAAAACCCCTGCTTCAGGGTCGGCCGGTGTTGATCCAGTCGGACAACATCACGGCAGTCGCCCACGTAAACAGACAGGGCGGCACAAGAAGCAGGAGAGCAATGGCAGAAGCTGCAAGGATTCTTCGCTGGGCGGAAGATCATGTGATAGCACTGTCAGCAGTGTTCATTCCGGGAGTGGACAACTGGGAAGCAGACTTCCTCAGCAGACACGATCTACACCCGGGAGAGTGGGGACTTCATCCAGAAGTCTTCCACATGATTGTGAACCGTTGGGAAAAACCAAAGGTGGATATGATGGCGTCTCGCCTCAACAAAAAACTGGACAGGTATTGCGCCAGGTCAAGAGACCCTCAGGCAATAGCTGTGGACGCTCTGGTAACACCGTGGGTGTTCCAGTCAGTGTATGTGTTTCCTCCTCTGCCTCTCATACCCAAAGTACTGAGAATTATACGGCAAAGTGGAGTAAGAACGATACTCGTGGCTCCGGATTGGCCAAGAAGAACTTGGTACCCGGAACTTCAGGAGATGCTCACGGAAAATCCGTGGCCTCTACCTCTAAGACGGGACCTGATTCAGCAGGGACCGTGTCTATTCCAAGACTTACCGCGGCTGCGTTTGACGGCGTGGCGGTTGAACGCCGAATTCTAAAGGAAAAAGGCATTCCGGAAGAGGTCATCCCTACACTGGTTAAAGCCAGGAAGGAGGTGACTGCACAACATTATCACCGCATTTGGAGAAAATATGTTGCGTGGTGCGAGGCCAGGAAGGCCCCCACGGAGGAATTTCAATTGGGTCGATTCCTACATTTCCTGCAAACAGGATTGTCTATGGGCCTCAAGTTGGGGTCCATTAAGGTTCAAATTTCGGCCCTGTCGATTTTCTTCCAGAAAGAATTGGCTTCAGTTCCTGAAGTCCAGACTTTTGTAAAAGGAGTACTACATATACAGCCCCCGATTGTGCCCCCAGTGGCTCCGTGGGACCTTAATGTAGTTTTGGATTTTCTCAAATCCCATTGGTTTGAGCCACTCAAATCGGCGGATTTGAAATATCTTACATGGAAAGTAACCATGCTACTGGCCCTGGCTTCAGCCAGGAGAGTGTCAGAATTGGCGGCTTTATCGTATAAAAGCCCATATCTGATTTTCCATTCGGACAGGGCAGAACTGAGGACGCGTCCTCATTTTCTGCCTAAGGTGGTGTCAGCGTTTCACCTGAACCAGCCTATTGTGGTGCCTGCGGCTACTAGCGGTTTGGAGGATTCCAAGTTGCTGGACGTTGTCAGGGCATTGAAAATATATATTTCAAGGACGGCTGGAGTCAGAAAATCTGACTCGCTGTTTATACTGTATGCACCCAACAAGCTGGGTGCTCCTGCTTCTAAGCAGACGATTGCTCGTTGGATTTGTAGCACAATTCAACTTGCACATTCTGTGGCAGGCCTGCCACAGCCTAAATCTGTCAAGGCCCATTCCACAAGGAAGGTGGGCTCATCCTGGGCGGCTGCCCGAGGGGTCTCGGCATTACAACTCTGCCGAGCAGCTACGTGGTCGGGGGAGAACACGTTTGTAAAATTTTACAAATTTGATACCCTGGCTAAAGAGGACCTGGAGTTCTCTCATTCGGTGCTGCAGAGTCATCCGCACTCTCCCGCCCGTTTGGGAGCTTTGGTATAATCCCCATGGTCCTGACGGAGTCCCCAGCATCCACTTAGGACGTCAGAGAAAATAAGAATTTACTTACCGATAATTCTATTTCTCGTAGTCCGTAGTGGATGCTGGGCGCCCATCCCAAGTGCGGATTGTCTGCAATACTTGTACATAGTTATTGTTACAAAAATCGGGTTATTATTGTTGTGAGCCATCTTTTCAGAGGCTCCTCTGTTATCATGCTGTTAACTGGGTTCAGATCACAAGTTGTACAGTGTGATTGGTGTGGCTGGTATGAGTCTTACCCGGGATTCAAAATCCTTCCTTATTGTGTACGCTCGTCCGGGCACAGTATCCTAACTGAGGCTTGGAGGAGGGTCATAGGGGGAGGAGCCAGTGCACACCACCTAGTCATAAAGCTTTTATTTTTGTGCCCTGTCTCCTGCGGAGCCGCTATTCCCCATGGTCCTGACGGAGTCCCCAGCATCCACTACGGACTACGAGAAATAGAATTATCGGTAAGTAAATTCTTATTTTAAGCAATAACTATATACACGTATTGCAGAAAGTCCGCACTTGGGACGGGCGCCCAGCATCCACTACGGACTACGAGAAATAGAATTACCGGTGAGTAAATTCTTATTTTCTCTGACGTCCTAGTGGATGCTGGGAACTCCGTAAGGACCATGGGGATTATACCAAAGCTCCCAAACGGGCGGGAGAGTGCGGATGACTCTGCAGCACCGAATGAGCAAACACAAGGTCCTCCTCAGCCAGGGTATCAAACTTGTAGAACTTTGCAAATGTGTTTGAACCCGACCAAGTAGCCGCTCAGCAAAGCTGTAAAGCCGAGACCCCTCGGGCAGCCGCCCAAGAAGAGCCCACCTTCCTTGTGGAATGGGCTTTTACTGATTTTGGATGTGGCAATCCAGTAGGGGCCTTCCTGGCCTCACACCAAGCAACATATTTTCGCCATATATGGTGATAATGCTTTGCTGTCACGTCTTTCCTAGCCTTTATCAGCGTAGGAATAACTTCGTCCGGAATGCCTTTTTCCGCTAGGATCCGGCGTTCAACCGCCATGCCGTCAAACGCAGCCGCGGTAAGTCTTGGAACAGACAGGGCCCGTGTTGCAGCAGGTCCTGTCTGAGAGGCAGAGGCCATGGGTCCTCTGTGCGCATTTCTTGCAGTTCTGGGTACCAAGTCCTTCTTGGTCAATCCGGAACAATGAGTATTGTTCTTATTCCTCTCTTTCTTACTATTCTCAGTACCTTGGGTATGAGAGGAAGAGGAGGAAACACATATACTGACTGGTACACCCACGGTGTCACTAGGGCATCCACAGCTATCGCCTGAGGGTCCCTTGACCTGGCGCAATATTTTTTTAGCTTTTTGTTGAGGCGGGACGCCATCATGTCCACCTGTGGCAGTTCCCATCGGTTTGCAATCAGTTAGAAGACTTCTTGATAAAGTCCCCACTCTCCCGGGTGGAGGTCGTCTGCAGCCACCACAGAAGAGACACCCTGAGAGTTCAAGGGAAATCGCCTCCGACTTCAGCCTCAGACATATCTTTGTAGTGTATGTTGCCCTTAATTGTTCTTGGGCCAATCTACCGTAACTCCAGCATATTATGGGGTTTATTCATGAAGTAGTGAAAAGTATGGAGAAGTGATCCAGTGGAGTATTTGCCCATGGCAACCAATCAGCTACTACGTATAATTTTTATTTCTCTATCGTCCTAGTGGATGCTGGGGTTCCTGAAAGGA
Organism: Pseudophryne corroboree; assembly: GCF_028390025.1. NCBI lineage: Eukaryota > Metazoa > Chordata > Amphibia > Anura > Myobatrachidae > Pseudophryne > Pseudophryne corroboree. The sequence goes on along the minus strand of NC_086449.1, from coordinate 71,947,539 downwards.
CCATGGGGAATAGCGGCTCCGCAGGAGACAGGGCACAAAAAGTAAAGCTTTTCCAGATCAGGTGGTGTGCACTGGCTCCTCCCCCTATGACCCTCCTCCAGACTCCAGTTAGATTTTTGTGCCCGGCCGAGAAGGGTGCAATCTAGGTGGCTCTCCTAAAGAGCTGCTTAGAAAAAGTTTAGCTAGGTTTTTTATTTTACAGTGATTCCTGCTGGCAACAGGATCACTGCAGCGAGGGACTGAGGGGAGAAGGAGTCAACTCACCTGCGTGCAGGATGGATTGGCTTCTTGGCTACTGGACATCAAGCTCCAGAGGGACGATCACAGGTACAGCCTGGATGGTCACCGGAGCCGCGCCGCCGGCCCCCTTGCAGATGCTGAAGTCAGAAGAGGTCCAGAATCGGCGGCTGAAGACTCCTGCAGTCTTCTAAAGGTAGCGCACAGCACTGCAGCTGTGCGCCATTTTCCTCTCAGCACACTTCACACGGCAGTCACTGAGGGTGCAGGGCGCTGGGAGGGGGGCGCCCTGGGAGGCAAATGTAACCTATATAAAGGCTAAAAATACCTCACATATAGCCCCCAGAGGCTATATGGAGATATTTAACCCCTGCCTGATTTCTCTAAATAGCGGGAGACGAGCCCGCCAGAAAAGGGGCGGGGCCTATCTCCTCAGCACACGGCGCCATTTCCTCTCACAGCTCCGCTGGTCAGGACGGCTCCCAAGTCTCTCCCCTGCACTGCACTACAGAAACAGGGTAAAACAGAGAGGGGGGGCAAATTTATGGCGATATTTTGATATAACAAAGCAGCTATAAGGGAGCACTTATTATAAGGCTATCCCTGATATATATATATATAGCGCTTTTGGTGTGTGCTGGCAAACTCTCCCTCTGTCTCCCCAAAGGGCTAGTGGGTCCTGTCTTCGTTAGGAGCATTCCCTGTGTGTCTGCTGTGTGTCGGTACGTGTGTGTCGACATGTATGAGGACGATATTGGCGTGGAGGCGGAGCAATTGCCAAATATGAGGATGTCACCCCCTAGGGGGTCGACACCAGAATGGATGCCTTTATTTATGGAACTACGGGATAGTGTCAACACGCTAAAGCAGTCGTTTGACGACATGAGACGGCCGGACAATCAATTAGTGCCTGTCCAGGCGACTCAAACACCGTCAGGGGCTGTGAAACGCCCTTTGCCTCAGTCGGTCGACACAGACCCAGACACAGGCGATGACTCCAGTGGTGACGGTGACGAATCAACCGTATTTTCCAGTAGGGCCACACGTTATATGATTTTGGCAATGAAGGAGGCGTTACATTTAGCTGATACTACAGGTACCACTAAACAGGGTATTATGTGGGGTGTGAAAAAACTACCTATAGTTTTTCCTGAATCAGAAGAATTAAATGACGTGTGTAATGAAGCGTGGGTTGCCCCTGATAAAAAGCTGATAATTTCAAAGAAATTATTGGCATTATACCCTTTCCCGCCAGAGGTTAGGGAGCGCTGGGAAACACCTCCTAGGGTGGACAAGGCGCTAACACGCTTATCTAAACAAGTGGCGTTACCCTCTCCTGAGACGGCCGCACTTAAAGATCCATCAGATAGGAGGATGGAAAATATCCAAAAAAGTATATACACACATGCAGGTGTTATACTACGACCAGCTATAGCGACTGCCTGGATGTGCAGTGCTGGGGTAGTTTGGTCAGAGTCCCTGATTGAAAATATTGATACCCTGGACAGGGACAATATTTTACTGTCGTTAGAACAAATAAAGGATGCATTTCTTTATATGCGTGATGCACAGAGGGATATCTGCACACTGGCATCACGGGTAAGTGCTATGTCCATTTCGGCCAGAAGAACTTTATGGACGCGACAGTGGACAGGCGATGCGGACTCAAAACGGCATATGGAAGTTTTGCAGTATAAAGGGGAGGAGTTATTTGGAGTCGGTCTATCAGATTTGGTGGCCACGGCTACAGCCGGGAAATCCACCTTTCTACCTCAAGTCACTCCCCAACAGAAAAAGGCACCGACCTTTCAACCGCAGCCCTTTCGTTCCTTTAAAAATAAGAGAGCAAAGGGCTATTCATATCTGCCACGAGGCAGAGGTCGAGGGAAGAGACAGCAACAGGCAGCTCCTTCCCAGGAACAGAAGCCCTCCCCGGCTTCTACAAAAGCCTCAGCATGACGCTGGGGCTTCTCAAGCGGACTCGGGGACGGTGGGGGGTCGTCTCAAAAATTACAGCGCGCAGTGGGCTCACTCGCAAGTAGATCCCTGGATCCTGCAGATAATATCTCAGGGGTACAGGTTGGAATTAGAGACAGATCCACCTCGCCGTTTCCTGAAGTCTGCTTTACCAACGTCCCCCTCCGAAAGGGAGACGGTTTTGGAAGCCATTCACAAGCTGTACTCTCAGCAGGTGATAGTCAAGGTACCTCTTCTACAACAAGGGAAGGGGTATTATTCCACTCTTTTTGTGGTACCGAAGCCGGATGGCTCGGTAAGGCCTATTCTAAATCTGAAGTCCTTGAACCTGTACATAAAGAAGTTCAAGTTCAAGATGGAGTCACTCAGAGCAGTGATAGCGAACCTGGAAGAGGGGGACTTTATGGTATCCTTGGACATCAAGGATGCGTATCTCCACGTTCCAATTTACCCCTCACACCAGGGGTACCTCAGGTTCGTTGTACAAAACTGTCACTATCAGTTTCAGACGCTGCCGTTCGGATTGTCCACGGCACCTCGGGTCTTTACAAAGGTAATGGCCGAGATGATGATTCTTCTTCGAAGAAAAGGCGTATTAATTATCCCATACTTGGACGATCTCCTAATAAGGGCAAGGTCCAGAGAACAGCTAGAGATGGGATTAGCACTGTCTCAAGAAGTGCTAAAACAGCACGGGTGGATTCTGAATATTCCAAAATCCCAGTTAATGCCGACAACTCGTCTGCTGTTCCTAGGGATGATTCTGGACACGGTTCAGAAAAAGGTTTTTCTCCCGGAGGAAAAAGCCAAGGAGTTATCCGAGCTTGTCAGGAACCTCCTAAAACCAGGAAAGGTGTCTGTACATCAATGCACAAGAGTCCTGGGAAAAATGGTGGCTTCTTACGAAGCAATTCCATTCGGCAGATTCCACGCAAGAATTTTCCAAAGGGATCTGTTGGACAAATGGTCAGGGTCGCATCTTCAGATGCACCTACGGATAACCCTGTCTCCAAGGACAAGGGTGTCTCTTCTGTGGTGGTTGCAGAGTCCTCATCTATTGGAGGGCCGCAGATTCGGCATACAGGATTGGATCCTGGTGACCACGGACGCCAGCCTGAGAGGCTGGGGAGCAGTCACACAAGGAAGAAACTTCCAGGGAGTATGGACGAGCCTGGAAACGTCTCTTCACATAAACATATTGGAACTAAGAGCAATATACAATGCTCTAAGCCAGGCAGAACCTCTGCTTCAAGGAAAACCGGTGTTGATCCAGTCGGACAACATCACGGCAGTCGCCCATGTGAACAGACAGGGCGGCACAAGAAGCAGGAGTGCAATGGCAGAAGCTGCAAGGATTCTTCGCTGGGCAGAGAATCATGTGATAGCACTGTCAGCAGTGTTCATCCCGGGAGTGGACAACTGGGAAGCAGACTTCCTCAGCAGACACGATCTTCACCCGGGAGAGTGGGGACTTCATCCAGAAGTCTTCCACATGCTGGTAACCCGTTGGGAAAGACCGATGGTGGACATGATGGCGTCTCGCCTCAACAAAAAACTGGACAGGTATTGCACCAGGTCAAGAGATCCGCAGGCAATAGCTGTGGACGCGCTGGTAACGCCTTGGGTGTACCAGTCGGTGTATGTGTTTCCTCCTCTGCCTCTCATACCAAAAGTATTGAGAATTATACGGCAAAGAGGCGTGAGAACGATACTAGTGGTTCCGGATTGGCCAAGAAGGACTTGGTACCCGGAACTTCAAGAGATGATCACGGAAGATCCGTGGCCTCTACCTCTAAGGAGGGACTTGCTTCAGCAGGGTCCCTGTCTGTTTCAAGACTTACCGCGGCTGCGTTTGACGGCATGGCGGTTGAACGCCGGATCCTAAAGGAAAAAGGCATGCCGGAAGAAGTCATTCCTACTTTGATTAAAGCGAGGAAGGAAGTAACCGTGCAACATTATCACCGAATTTGGCGAAAATATGTTGCGTGGTGCGAAGATCGGAGTGCTCCGACGGAGGAATTTCAACTGGGTCGATTCCTACATTTCCTGCAATCAGGATTGTCTATGGGTCTCAAATTGGGATCTATTAAGGTTCAAATTTCGGCCCTGTCGATTTTCTTTCAAAAAGAATTGGCTTCAGTCCCTGAAGTCCAGACCTTTGTTAAGGGAGTGCTGCATATACAGCCGCCTGTGGTGCCTCCAGTGGCACCGTGGGATCTCAATGTGGTTTTGGAATTTCTAAAATCTCATTGGTTTGAACCACTAAAAAAGGTGGATTTGAAATATCTCACATGGAAAGTGACCATGCTTCTAGCCCTGGCTTCGGCCAGGAGAGTGTCAGAACTGGCAGCTTTATCTTACAAAAGCCCATATCTGATTTTCCATTCGGACAGGGCAGAACTGCGGACTCGTCCGCATTTTCTCCCTAAGGTGGTGTCAGCATTTCATCTGAACCAGCCTATTGTAGTGCCTGCGGCTACAAGTGACTTGGAGGACTCCAAGTTACTGGACGTTGTCAGAGCATTAAAAATATATATTGCAAGGACAGCTGGAGTCAGAAAATCTGACTCGTTGTTTATATTGTATGCACCCAACAAGATGGGTGCTCCTGCGTCTAAGCAGACGATTGCTCGTTGGATCTGTAGCACAATCCAACTTGCACATTCTGTGGCAGGCCTGCCACAGCCTAAATCTGTAAAGGCCCACTCCACAAGGAAGGTGGGCTCATCTTGGGCGGCTGCCCGAGGGGTCTCGGCATTACAACTCTGCCGAGCAGCTACGTGGTCAGGGGAGAACACGTTTGTAAAATTTTACAAATTTGATACTCTGGCTAAGGAGGACCTGGAGTTCTCTCATTCGGTGCTGCAGAGTCATCCGCACTCTCCCGCCCGTTTGGGAGCTTTGGTATAATCCCCATGGTCCTTTCAGGAACCCCAGCATCCACTAGGACGATAGAGAAAATAAGATTTTACTTACCGATAAATCTATTTCTCGGAGTCCGTAGTGGATACTGGGCGCCCATCCCAAGTGCGGATTATCTGCAATAATTGTACATAGTTATTGTTAACTAATTCGGGTTATTGTTGAAGGAAGCCATCTTTCAGAGGCTCCGCTGTTATCATACTGTTAACTGGGTTTAGATCACAAGTTGTACGGTGTGATTGGTGTGGCTGGTATGAGTCTTACCCGGGATTCAAAATCCTCCCTTATTGTGTACGCTCGTCCGGGCACAGTACCTAACTGGAGTCTGGAGGAGGGTCATAGGGGGAGGAGCCAGTGCACACCACCTGATCTGGAAAAGCTTTACTTTTTGTGCCCTGTCTCCTGCGGAGCCGCTATTCCCCATGGTCCTTTCAGGAACCCCAGCATCCACTACGGACTCCGAGAAATAGATTTATCGGTAAGTAAAATCTTATTTTTATCAATGTTACCTCAACAATGACTGGTTGCCATGGGCAACCTCTCCACTAGCTCCCGTCTCCACTCGTTTCACTTGCTTCATGAATAGACCCCAAAGTGAGAGAATCTCAGTCGGAGTAAAGGGGGGTACTCACGGAGCGATCGCTGCTTAAAATCTAAGCAATCTGACTAGATTGCTTAGATTTTAAGCACGATCGCTCCGTGTGTAGCCCCCTCAGCGATAGCGATGCGCAGCCCCGCGCATCGCTATCGCTGCTGCTAGATTGGCCTGCATGCAGGCCAATCTAGCGGGTCGCTCACTTCACCCGCTGGGTGAAGTGAGCGCCCCCCCCCCCGTCTCCCCCCGCACGCTCAGCACAGATCGCGCTGTGCTGAGCGCCGGGAGAGATGTGTGCTGAGCGGTTCGCTCAGCACACATCTCTCTGCCATCGGCCAGTGAGTACTGGCCTTGAGGTGCTGGAGGGTGAGGAGAACAGGGTATACACGTAACACAGGTACATACAGGGTAGTCACATGCGTTTGTTTTAATGACAAATGTTTGTAGTGACTATACAGTTCAGGTGGCTTAATGGTCTTATTTTATCCCATGCAGTCACACTGCAGGCCACCCTCAGTCCGCCATCCTCCCAGAAAACAGTATCCTGTAGTTCAGAGGTTCTCAAACTCGGTCCTCGGGACCCCACACAATGCATGTTTTGCAGGTCTCCTCACAGAATCACAAGTTAAATAATTAGTTCCACCTGTGGACCTTTTAAAATGTGTCTGTGAGTAATTAACACACCTGTGCACCTGCTGGGTTACCTGCAAAACATGCACTGTGTGGGGTAATGAGGACTGAGTGTGCAGACCTATGCTGTAGTTGAAAATAAGAATTTACTCACCGGTAATTCTATTTCTCTGACGTCCTAGTGGATGCTGGGAACTCCGTAAGGACCATGGGGAATAGACGGGCTCCGCAGGAGACTGGGCACTCTAAAGAAAAGATTAGGTACTATCTGGTGTGCACTGGCTCCTCCCTCTATGCTCCTCCTCCAGACCTCAGTTAGGGAAACTGTGCCCGGAAGAGCTGACATTACAAGGAAAGGATTTTTGGAATCCAGGGTAAGACTCATACCAGCCACACCAATCACGCCGTACAACTTGTGATAACCTTACCAAGTTAACAGTATGAACAACAACTGAGCCTCACTCAACGGATGGCTCATAAAAATAACCCTTATTTAAGCAATAACTATATACACGTATTGCAGAAAGTCCGCACTTGGGACGGGCGCCCAGCATCCACTACGGACTACGAGAAATAGAATTACCGGTGAGTAAATTCTTATTTTCTCTGACGTCCTAGTGGATGCTGGGAACTCCGTAAGGACCATGGGGATTATACCAAAGCTCCCAAACGGGCGGGAGAGTGCGGATGACTCTGCAGCACCGAATGAGCAAACACAAGGTCCTCCTCAGCCAGGGTATCAAACTTGTAGAACTTTGCAAATGTGTTTGAACCCGACCAAGTAGCCGCTCAGCAAAGCTGTAAAGCCGAGACCCCTCGGGCAGCCGCCCAAGAAGAGCCCACCTTCCTTGTGGAATGGGCTTTTACTGATTTTGGATGTGGCAATCCAGTAGGGGCCTTCCTGGCCTCACACCAAGCATCATATTTTCGCCATATACGGTGATAATGCTTTGCTGTCACGTCTTTCCTAGCCTTTATCAGCGTAGGAATAACTTCGTCCGGAATGCCTTTTTCCGCTAGGATCCGGCGTTCAACCGCCATGCCGTCAAACGCAGCCGCAGTAAGTCTTGGAACAGACAGGGCCCGTGTTGCAGCAGGTCCTGTCTGAGAGGCAGAGGCCATGGGTCCTCTGTGCGCATTTCTTGCAGTTCCGGGTACCAAGTCCTTCTTGGTCAATCCGGAACAATGAGTATTGTTCTTATTCCTCTCTTTCTTACTATTCTCAGTACCTTGGGTATGAGAGGAAGAGGAGGAAACACATATACCGACTGGTACACCCACGGTGTCACTAGGGCGTCCACAGCTATCGCCTGAGGGTCCCTTGACCTGGCGCAATATTTTTTTAGCTTTTTGTTGAGGCGGGACGCCATCATGTCCACCTGTGGCAGTTCCCATCGGTTTGCAATCAGTTAGAAGACTTCTTGATGAAGTCCCCACTCTCCCGGGTGGAGGTCGTCTGCAGCCACCACAGAAGAGACACCCTGGCCCTTGGGGACAGGGTGATCAGCTGATGCATCTGAAGATGCGATCCGGACCACTTGTCCAACAGATCCCACTGAAAGATCCTCGCATGGAACCTGCCGAAGGGAATGGCTTCGTATGAAGCCACCATCTTTCCCAGGACTCGCGTGCAGTGATGCACCGATACCTGTTTTGGTTTCAGGAGGTCCCTGACCAGAGATGCTAATTCCTGGGCCTTCTCCACCGGGAGAAACACCTTCTTCTGTTCTGTGTCCAGAATCATACCCAGGAAAAGCAGACGCGTCGTAGGAATCAGCTGCGACTTTGGAACATTCAGAATCCAGCCGTGCTGTTGCAACACTTCCTGAGAGAGTGCTATGCTGATCAACAACTGCTCCCTGGACCTCGCCTTTATGAGGAGATCGTCCAAGTACGGGATAATTATAACTCCCTTCTGCCGAAGGAGTATCCTCATTTCGGCCATTACCTTGGTAAATATTCTCGGTGCCGTGGACAGGCCAAACGGCAAAGTCTGGAATTGGTAATGACAGTCCTGTACCACAAATCTGAGGTACTCCTGGTGAGGTGGATAAATGGGGACATGCAAGTAAGCATCTTTGATGTCCAGCGACACCATAAAATCCCCCTCTTCCAGGCTTGCAATAACCGCTCTGAGCGATTCCATTTTGAACTTGAACTTCCTTATATAAGTGTTCAAGGATTTTAAATTCAGAATGGGTATCACCGAACCGTCCGGTTTCGGTACCACAAACATTGTTGAACAGTAACCCCTTCCCTGTTGAAGGAGGGGGACCCTGACAATCACTTGCTGGAGGTACAGCTTGTGAATTGCCGCCAGCACTACCTCCCTTTCCATGGGGGAAGCTGGCAAGGCTGATTTGAGGTAACGGCGGGGGGGGGGGGGGGGGGTCGCTTCGAATTCCAGCTTGTATCCCTGAGATACAATTTGTATAGCCCAGAGATCCACCTGTGAGCGAACCCACTGGCTGCTGAAGTTTCGGAGACGCGCCCCAACGTCATGCGGTGGACTTAGTGGAAGCAGGGGAGGACTTTTGTTCCTAGGAACTGGCTGCATGGTGCAGCTTCTTACCTCTACTCTTGCCTCTGGCATGAAAGGATGCGCCCCTGACTCTCTTGCCTTTTTGGGAACGAAAGGACTGCATTTGATAATACGGTGCTTTCTTAGGCTGTGAGGAAACCTGAGGCAAGAAAGTCGACTTTCCAGCTGTCGCTGTAGACACGAGGTCCGACAGACCGTCCCCAAACAATTCCTCACCCTTATAAGGCAAAACCTCCATGTGTTTTTTAGAATCAGCATCTCCTGTCCATTGCCGAGTCCATAAGACCCTCCTGGCAGAAATGGACATAGCATTAATTCTAGAGCCCAGCAGGCAAATGTCCCTCTGAGCATCCCGCATATATAAGACGACGTCTTTGATATGGCCCAGGGTTAGCAAAACAGTATCTCTGTCGAGGGAATCTATGTCGTCTAACAGAGTATCTGTCCACGCTGCTACAGCACTACACATTCAGGCTGAAGCAATAGCAGGTCTCAGTAGAGTACCAGAGTGTGTATACACTGACTTCAGGATAGCTTCCTGCTTTCTATCCGCAGGCTCCTTTAGGGCGGCCGTATCCTGAGACGGCAGGGCCACGTTTTTAGATAAGCGTGTCAGCGCCTTGTCCACCTTAGGGGATGTTTCCCAACGTAACCTGTCCGTTGGCGGGAAAGGGTACGCCATCAGTAACCTCTTAGAAATCACTAATTTCTTATCAGGGGAACTCCACGCTTCTTCATACAATTAATTTAATTCATCAGATGGGGGAAAAGTCACTGGCTGCTTTTTCTCCCCAAACATATAAACCCTCTTGGTATTAACAGGGTTAATCTCAGAAATGTGTAATACATCTTTCATTGCAACAATCATGCATCGGATGGCTTTGGTCATTTTAGACTGTAAATGTGCCTCATCATCGTCGACGCTGGAGTCGGACTCCATGTCGACATCTGTGTCAACCATCTGAGATATAGGGCGTTTATGAGCCCCTGACGGTTTCTGAGTCGCCTGGGCAGGCGCTGGCTGAGACCCCGGCTGTCCCAAGGCTGCAGCGTCATCAAACCTTTTATGTAAGGAGCTTACATTGTCGTTTAAGACCTTCCACATATCCATCCAATCAGGTGTCGGCCCCGACGGGGGGCGACCCCACACTTATCTGCCCTTGCTCCGCCTCCACGTAACCCTCCTCATCAAACATGTCGACACAGCCGTACCGACACACCGCACACACACAGGGAATGCTCAGACTGAGGACAGGACCCCACAAAGTCCTTTGGGGAGACAGAGAGAGAGTATGCCAGCACACACCACAGCGCTATATAACAGGGATTTTCAATGACAATAAGTGATTTACCCAATAGCTGCTTTATAAGTCTTATTTGCGCCTAAATTTATGTGCCCCCCCTCTCTTTTTAACCCGTCTTGTACCTGGATACTGCAGGGGAGAGCCTGGGGAGCTGCTTCCAGCGGAGCTGTGAAGAAAAAATGGCGCTGGTGTGCTGAGGAAGAAGGCCCCGCCCCCTCAGTGGTGGGCTTCTGTCCCGCTTTCTGTGTAAAGAAAAATGGCGGGTTTTTTTACATATATACAGTACCAGACTGTATATATGTATTTTTATGCCAAAAGGTACCACAATTGCAGCCCAGGGCGCCCCCCCCCCCAGCGCCCTGCACCCTACAGTGACCGGAGTGTGTAAGTGTGCTGGGAGCAATGGCGCACAGCTGCGGTGCTGTGCGCTACCTTAATGAAGACAGGAGTCTTCAGCCGCCGATTTCGTCGTCTTCAAGCTTCTGTTCTTCTGGCTCTGCGAGGGGGACGGCGGCGCGGCTCCGGGAACGGACGATCGAGGACAGGTGCTTGTGTTCGAACTCTCTGGAGCTAATGGTGTCCAATAGCCTAAGAAGCACAAGCTAGCTGCAAGCAGGTAGGTTTGCTTCTCTCCCCTTAGTCCCACGTAGCAGTGAGTCTGTTGCCAGCAGAAGCTCACTGAAAATAAAAAACCTAACAAATACTTTCTTTACTAGAAGCTCAGGAGAGCCCACTAGGAGCACCCAGCTCTGGCCGGGCACAGATTCTAACTGAGGTCTGGAGGAGGGGCATAGAGGGAGGAGCCAGTGCACACCAGATAGTACCTAATCTTTTCTTTAGAGTGCCCAGTCTCCTGCGGAGCCCGTCTATTCCCCATGGTCCTTACGGAGTTCCCAGCATCCACTAGGACGTCAGAGAAAATTAGATAGGCACAGTTATGGCCCTCTTGATTTGGAACCAGCACCGTTCTCTTGTTTCCAGTGGTTACAAGTCTATGGTGAAGGCCATATAGGGACTCTGTAAGTGTTGCCAGTGTATCTGATTACATACAGGCGGCTATAGACGCATCGTGCAAAGCATATTGACTCTTACACGCTGGGACGGATGCAGAGATCAGCTCGAGAGTGTTTTTGCTCTCTGCATGTTATGGAGATGAGCGTGCGCGGCTACTGGCTGCTCAGGTGCGGGCGCACTTGTGGTGTTTAGTGAGGGCGTGTAGACGTAGAGTTTCCTGTTTGCAGGCGTAGCGCTTACACCAAGTGGAAGGCTGGTAAAAGTGTGCACTGATAATGACGGCTGTGAAACGGAACGCATGGATAGGGGCGGGGCGTATCTATGCTTTTGTCTGCGCAAAATGAGGGTGTAATTGGGGCAGACCTGCGGTTATTGCTGCGCCAGCTCTGCTCTGGGACACTGAATGTTTGATATTCGCTGTATCCAGCCCTTCAGCTTGTACCGGTCGTAGTAATTCATGGCCACTGTAATGGAAGGGCTTCCAGCTCCATTAAACGTAGGTAAATGCGGTTTTCCTCCTACATTTTATAAGCGCTTAGTGATTCTTCTGCTTAGAAAGCAACTGACGATGCTCTTCTGCATACACATCAGCCAGTTACGCCCAGGGCAGGCAACGGGGGGGGTCAAAGGGGACACCTGTACCAGGCCTCAAGGATCAGAGGGGCGGCAAGAAAACGTCACTTATTGCCCCTCAGGGGTGTGAGCCACCTTGCCCAAATGGTTACGCCACGTCTATGGGGTGCGAGGCACAACCTGTAATGTGGACGTACACATTGTAGCCATTGTGATTAGTCCAGTCTGAAAATGTATACATTTGTCTCTATTCACAGATTCATGTGCAGATATGTAATCCTGCACCTGCTGGTATTGTACTGGCTGTATGTGTGTGAATGCGCCTTTACTCCAGCAGGTTCATTCTATATTATGTGTACTGGGAAGGTTTTAGTTGTGTACTATCCCACTATACATCCTTGCTAATATATATAAAAATAAAACGTTTGTTGGTCAATCATGACCAAACTTTTGAAGCGATTGACTTTACAATTGGCGTAAGAATAGTTTAGAGGCCAGGTAAGAACATAGTCTATGTATTTTCCCATAGCTCACACTCACATTTTTTTAGGTACTGATGTTGCAAATTCCATAGTGCATGTGTGGCTTGGAACCCGCCACGCAGAGCACATATTAGGAAGAGCTGTTGTGCAATTAGTTTGCATCAGAGAGATACTAAGCGCAAGTGAAAAATATTAAAAAAACAAATAGACAGGTTTCGGACAATGTGCTGTACAGCAGTAAGTAATTCTGATATTGCTTACTACAGAACTTTGGAATGGAGTAGCTGCACATAGTAAAACCCACAATGTGTGTAGCTCATAGTATGTCAGCAACTTCAGTCAATGTTTAACTCCTCACAATGAAGATAACTAAAGCTGCTCCACATTCCATGAAAATCCTTAGTAGATATTAGGACATGTTTTAGAAAAACTGTTGAAACAATGCTGGTACTTTGAGCACCTTAGCACGGGTGTACTACGAATGGCCGGCTGTCGGGATCCCTACAGCCGGTATATCGAGTGCCACCCCTTAGCACTGCCGCCTGGCAGATTAGTTGCAGCTGCAGGCAAATACTATTCTGCCATCCAGACTTGCTGTTACCATTAACTTTTGGCGGTACTGGCGTTTCAACTCCAATGTGCATGCATGCCTTGGACCCAACTGTAGATGATTGACATGCTACTGCGTTTAGGGAGTGGCAACCAGCACCGTTCTTCAAAGCGGGGGGATGCAGACTTCCTGGACCGGCTGTCCGGATCCTACAGCCAGTCTGAGTAATGGGCCCTTCACATTAGGCGATAACGCTGAACAATATGAACGTTCTCGTTCATTAATGATCGAGAACTCGTTCATATAGTTCAGTGTGTAGGCACCAACGATGAACGATACGCGGCCCCTCGCTGGTTCATCGTTGGTGCCGGGTCGCTTATGCATGTAGGCAAATATGGACAATCTCGTCCATATTAGCATGCAGTGCTATGTAGCCGGGTGACTGGAGGAGTGAAGTATCTTCACTCCCCGTCACCCCCTCCCCGCCGCTGGGCTTCCCGTCGGCCGTATCCGCCGTCATGCAGCTGGGCGGCGTATTGCGGAGTGTGTAGGGGGCATTAGTTTCAGCTTACACAGACTGACCGCGTTCTACTAACATCACGAGTCGTGACTGATGGTGATGGCTGCGTCCTCAGTAGCAGCACTCGGATCTCACAGATGCGTGCAGGAGGCGTCCCTGCAGTTGTGCACTTCCATACAAATGAGAATCCGGCCCAGAGCACGTGAGAAGATCTGTAGTGTCATCAGTCGTGCGCCCATTTACACGTGAGCGTGCAGTGAGGACGCACACTGCAAGTTTAGGCTCTTTTAACTTTGTTCAAATCTTCACAGTAAGAACATGAACTTCACTGTCATTGTTTTTGTTCTTCAGAATACTACGTTAAATGTCACGTAGATGTCTGCATATAAAATCCCCTTTCAGTTTCATGCTAGTGACAATTGGTCACGAACTTGCCGAGGTAACGCTGGGTACCACAGCTAGTGAAATCTATAAATAATGCATTATAAATGTGTATGTCCTAAAAGAAGTTCTGCATCGCCATCTAGTGTCATGCTAACAGTACTGCACGTCAGTGCTAAAAGAATCCCTAAATTCCTATTTATTTATTACCAGTTATTTATGTAGCGCACACATATTCCGCAGCGCTTTACAGATATTTGTCCATTAACATCAGTACCTGCCCCAGTGGAGCTTACAATCTATAGCCCTACCACATGTACACGCACACACATTCATGCTAGGGTTAATTTTGTTGGGAGCCAATTAACCTGCCAGTATATTTTTGGATTGTGGGAGGAAACCGGAGTACCCAGGAAGAATATACAAACTCCACACAGTTAGGGCCATTGTGGGAATCGAACCCATGACAACCATATTACACTGTCCGTGCGGCCTTCACATGTAACCTTCAGACCTGATGCCCACAGGGCAAAGTCCTGGCCTGTATGGATATGGTTAGCTATATTACAAGACTTCTAGGCGCCTTTTAATGATATACATTATTGTAATCTGCCCTTCAATCCACTCAGTATCCAACCCGCATGGTGATCCACAGGCTTTTGTGCTATATACCCCTTCCCCCATGTCCGTGGATGCGAGTCTGAGCTAACTATTGTCGGGTGTGGATTCCTGGTCTCGTTCCCTGGGGGTTAGGGAGGATCGAGGGACAACAAGGTAAATACGCTTAGTCCTGGTCATTTCACCAACAGTGGGGGAGCACCTTCAGTGTTCCTTCCCACAGATGCAGAAAGAGTTTGGGCATGGATGGAAGACACTGCGCCCCCTACAGTGTGTCCTTGCCTTCCATTTCATCCCCTCATCCGGGGATGAGGATAAAGTCTCCTCTCTAATCCATTGCAACCCAAGGTTGTACGTTGTCCCCTGTAGTACTTGTCATTGATCGCTGAATCTTTGTAACCCATAAATCGATGCAAAACCAACATTAGTGGTCTAGAGTTAGGTGACAGTCACTGTGGAATTTCCACATATCTATTGTGTAGGGAAACTACCCCTTTTCAGAGATACTGTATAGCAGCGGGCACCCGGGTAAATCCTTTCTTGCCCATCTGCTCATGTCAAACTATCCATCACATCTCTAAGAGTGCGGCATAGAAAAGATCCTTCTGCTGCGGGGTACACTGGGCTCCACAAGGATAGACATTGGGGTGTAGAGTAGGATCTTGATCCGAGGCACCAACAGGCTCAAAGCTTTGACAGTTCCCAGAATGCACAGCGCCGCCTCCTCTATAACCCCGCCTCCCCGCACAGGAGCTCAGTTTTGTAGTTGGTGCTGCAGATAGCAGGCACATAAGAGGGGCTGCTTCAGGCAGCCCTAAGAAGAGCTTTTTTTGAAGAAAAAAGTGAAGACTACAAGGGCAGCAGCGGTGGTAAATGTCAGAAGACATTCACTGCTGCAGCTCCAGCTCTCCCCAGCAGCGCTGTACACTCCTGAGCCCTGGTTGCCGGGTAACTACAGCAGGAGGCTCCGGTTTTCTTCACAGTCAGGCAGACACGACGGGGGCTTCTCAGGATCGCGTGGCCACACTTCGGGAGGTGGTAAGTGGGTCCCGCTTGCGGGACCCGGTCTTTATCGCGATCCGCCGCGGTCAGTGGGAGGCGGGCTGCGCACGCTGTCGGTGGACACTGTGGCAGTACAGGCGATCCCACTAGATCACCAGGGCATGAGTGCAGGTCAGGTTTTCTCTCAACCATTTTCAGTAGCCCACAGTACGCATTGGCTTAGACCTGAAGCCCCAGGGCGCCATTTCCCGCAAATGTTCCCGCCCTGGAGTTGCATTTCTGTCTCTCCCTCACTCCCTGTCAGTGTCTGGGCGCCATTATCTCTTGGCTTCACTGTTCCTGGGACTGCTTGGGCAAATCCTCCTGTGTAAAGCCGCCTGGTTGTCAGCGCTGTGACTTTACATGACACTTAAGCATTCTACCTGCCTTTTTAGACCGTGCTAGTTAAGAAAGAGTGCATTTAGTCAGGGTTTTCTAGTACAATTACCATGTGATACACATCCAGTTCTTACTGTGCAGTGTTATATCTATTGACTACATAGCTATATATATAAGCTAGTCCAGTGCAGTGTTATTTTTAGTAATAACCTCTGCATTGTCCAAACTGTGACTATCTGTGTGTGCATTAGCTAGCTGAGTGGTGTCCATTTCATGTCTTTCACTCAACTTGCTATCCCTATATTCTATAACCTGAGGGGGCTTGGTGTGTCAGGTTTTATATTGATATAGGATTTTCACAAAGATATACTTTAATACGTATTTCTCTTACGTCCTAGAGGATGCTGGGGACTCCGTAAGGACCATGGGGATAGACGGGCTCCGCAGGAGACATGGGCACTTTAAGAAAGACTTTAGATCTGGTGTGCACTGGCTCCTCCCTCTATGTCCCTCCTCCAGACCTCAGTTTGATACTGTGCCCAGAGGAGATGGGTGCACTACAGGGAGCTCTCCTGAGCTTTCTGACAAAGTATATTTGTTAGGTTTTTTATTTTCAGGGAGCCTGCTGGCAACAGACTCCCTGCATCGAGGGTCTGAGGGGAGAGAAGCAGACCTACTTCTGTGAGTTTCAAGGCTATGCTTCTTAGGCTACTGGACACCATTAGCTCCAGAGGGAGTCAGAACACAGGTCTCACCCTTGAGTTCGTCCCGGAGCCGCGCCGCCGTCCTCCTCACAGAGCCGGAAGATAGAAGCCGGGTGAGTATGAGAAGAAAAGAAGACTTCAGAGGCGGCAGAAGACTTCATGATCTTCACTGAGGTAATGCAGTGCAGCTGTGCGCCATTGCTCCCACACACCTCACACACGGCAGTCACTGTAAGGGTGCAGGGCGCAGGGGGCGCGCCCTGGGCAGCAATATAAACCTCATTTCTGGCAAAAGAGATATATATACAGCTAGGCAATGTATATATAAAGAGCCCCCGCAAGTTTTTATTATATTTAAGCGGGACAGAAGCCCGCCGCCGAGGGGGCGGGGCTTCTCCCTCAGCACTCACCAGCGCCATTTTCTCCACAGCACAGCTTAGAGGAAGCTCCCCGGACTCTCCCCTGCTTATCCACGGTGAATGGGGGTTTCAGAGAAGAGGGGGGGCACATAATTGGCAGCAAATAATAGTATTACAGCGCTACTGGGTAAACACATTGTGTGTTTTTCCTGGGGTATTAGCGCTGGGTGTGTGCTGGCATACTCTCTCTCTGTCTCTCCAAAGGGCCTTGTGGGGTAACTGTCTTGAGATAAGGTGATTCCCTGAGTGTGTGGTGTGTCGGTACGTGTGTGTCGACATGTCTGAGGTAAAAGGCTCTTCTAAGGAGGAGATGGAGCAAATGTGTGTGGTGTTTCAGTCGACAACGCCGACACGTGACTGGATATGTGGAATTAAGTGCTGAGGTAAATTTATTGCACAAAAGATTAGAGAACAGACAGGGAATCTACCCATGTCTGTCCCTATGTCGCAGGGACCTTCAGAGTCTCAAAACGCCCACTATCCAAAATAATAGATACTGATACCGACACGGAGTCTGACTCCAGTGTCGACTACGATGATGCAAAGTTACAGCCAAAACTGGCAGAAAAGTATTCAATATATGATTATTGTAATAAAAGATGTTTTGAATATCACTGATGACCCATCTGTCCCTGACACGAGGGTACACATGTTTAAGGGGAAGAAAGCTGAGATAACATTTCCCCCCTCTCATGAACCAAATGAATTGTGTGAAAAAGAGCGGGAATCTCCAGACAAGAAACTGCAGTTTCCTAAAAGAATTCTCATGGCGTATCCTTTCCCTGCTAGGGCCAGGATACGATGGGAATCCTCCCCTAGGGTGGACAAGGCGTTGACACGTTTACCCAAAAGGTAGCGCTGACATACCAAGATACAGCTACCCTCAGGGATCCTGCAGATAGCATGCAGAAAAGTACTTTGAAGTCCATTTACATACATTCTGGTACACTACTCAGACCGGCGATTGTGTCGGTAGGGGTTTATAGCGCTGTAGCAGCGTGGACAGATACCTTATCAGCGGAGATTGAAACCCTAGATAAGGATACCATGTTATTGACCCTAGGATATATAAAAGATGCTGTCTTATATATAAGACATGCTCAAAGAGACATTGGTCTACTGGGTTCTAGAGTCAACGCTATGTCGATTTCTGCTAGACGTGTCCTGTGGAACATGCAATGGACAGGTGATGCCGACTAAAAGAGGCATATGGAGGTTTTACCTTACAAGGGTGAGTAATTGTGTGGAGAAGGGCTCTCTGACCTGGTCTCCACAGCTATAGCTGGTAAATCTGATCTTTTGCCTTATATTCCCTCACAGCCTAAGAAAGCACGACATTATCAAATGCAGTCCTTTCGGTCGCAGAAAAACAAGAAAGTACGAGGAGCGTCCTTTCTTACCAGAGGTAAGGGCGCAGGGCACAGCTAGTTCCCAGGAACAGAAGTCCTCCCCGGCCTCTGCTAAATCCACCGCATGACGCTGGGGCTCCGCTAAGGGAGTCCGCCCCAGTGGGAGCACGTCTTCGACTCCTCAGCCACATCTGAGTTCACTCACAGGTGGATCCCTGGGCAATAGAAATGGTTTCTCAGGGTTACAAGCTGGAATTCGAAGAGGTGCCTCCTCGCTGGTTTTCCTTATCGGCCCTACCGGCTTCTCCCCCAGAAAGGGAGATAATATTAAATACAATTCACACATTGCATCTCCAACAGGTGGTGCTCAAGGTTCCCCTCCTTCAACAAGGAAGAGGATATTACTCAACCTTGGCTGTAGTCCCGAAACCGGACGGTTCGGTCAGACCTATTTTAAAATTAAAATCTCGGAACCTATACTTGAAAAGGTTCAAATTCAAGGTGGAATCGCTCAGAGCGATCATCGCCAGCCTGAAATGGGGGGATTTTATGGTGTATCTAGACATAAAGGCTGCATACCTTCATGTTCCCATTTATCCACCCCATCAGGCGTACCTGAGAATTACGGTACAGTATTGTCAGTACCAATTTCAGCGTAATTGGCGGAAATGATGGTGCTCCTACGCAAGCAAGGAGTCACAATTATCCCATACTTGGACGATCTCCTAATAAGGGCGAGATCAAAAGAGCAGTTGTTGAACAGCGTGTCACTTTCGCTGAAGGTGTCGCAGCAACTTGGCTGGATTCTCAATATCCCGAAGTCACAGTTGGTTCCTATGACTCATCTGCCCTTCTTGGGTATGATTCTGAATACAGACCAGAAATGGTTTATCTTCCGATAGAGAAGGCCCAGGAACTAATGACTCTGGTAAAAAACCTATTAAAGCCAAAACAGGTGTCAGTGCATCACTGCACTCGGGTCCTGGGAAAGATGGTGGCATCTTACGGGGCCATTCCCTTCGGCAGGTTCCATGCGAGGACTTTCCAATGGGATCTACGGAACAAGTGGTCCGGATCACATCTACAGATGCATCAGTTAATCACCCTGTCCCCTAGGGCCAGGGTGTCTCTCCTATGGTGGCTGCAGAGTGCTCACCTTCTGCAGGGTCGCAGGTTCGCCATCCAGGACTGGATTCTGGTAGCCACGGACGCGAGCCTCCGAGGTGGGGGAGTAGTCACACAGGGAAGAAACTTCCAAGGTCTTTGGGTCAAGTCAAAAAACTTGTATTCAAATCAACATCCTGGAGCTGAGGGCCATATACAACGCCCTACGGCAAGCGGAAACATTGCTTTGCGACCTACCGGTTCTGATCCAGTCAGACAACATCACCGCAGTGGCTCATGTAAACCGCCAAGGCGGCACAAAGAGCAGAGTGGAAATGGCAGAAGCCACCAGGATTCTCCGCTGGGCGGAAAATCATGTAAACGCATTTTCAGCAGTTCATTCCGGGTGTGGACAACTGAGAAGCAGACTTCCTCAGCAAACACGACCTTATCCAAGAGAGGACTTCTTTAGGAAGCCTTCGCACAGATTGCAAGTCAGTGGGAACTGCCACAGATAGACATGATGGCGTCCCGCCTCAACAAGAAGCTACAGAGGTATTGCACCGGTCAAGAGACCCTCAGGCAGTAGCTGTAGATGCCCTAGTGACACCGTGGGTGTTCCAGTCGGTCTATATATTTCCCCCTCTTCCTCTCAGACCCAAGGTGTTGAGAATGGTAGGAGGGAGAGGAATGAGAACAATACTCATTGTTCCAGATTGGCCACGAAGGACCTGGTATCCGGATCTGCAGGAACTGCTCACAAAAGATCCGTGGCCTCTTCCTCTAAGACAGGACCGGTTGCAACAGGGGCCATGTCTATTCCAAGACTTACCGCGGCTGCGTTGGACGGCATGGCGGTTGAACGCCGGATCCTGGCGGATAAGGGTATTCCGGATGAGGTCATTCCTACACTAATAAAGGCTAGGAAGGACATGACATCTAAACATTATCACCGTATATGGTGAAAATATGTTTCTTGGTGTGAGGCCAGGAATGCTCCTACGGAAGAATTCCATCTGGGCCGTTTCCTTCACTTCCTGCAAACTGGAGTGAATTTCGGCCTAAAATTAGGATCTATTAAGGTTCAGATTTCGGCCTTATCCATTTTCTTTCAAAAGGAATTGGCCTCTCTCCCTGAAGTACAAACTTTTGTGAAGGGAGTACTGCATATTCAGCCTCCTTTTGTACCTCCGGTGACGCCTTGGGACCTTAACGTGGTGTTAAGTTTCATTAAGTCACACTGGTTTGAACCACTTAAAACGGTGAAGTTGAAAAATCTCACTTAGAAGGTGGTCATGTTATTAGCCTTGGCTTCGGCTAGGCGAGTGTCGGAATCAGCGGCTTTATCACATAAAAGCCCCTATCTGGTTTTCCATATGGATAGAGCGGAATTGCGGACCCGTCCTCAATTCCTGCCAAAAGTGGTTTCATCCTTTCATATGAACTATTGTGGTGCGTGTTGCTACGCGTGACTTGGAGGATCCAGAGTCCCTTGATGTGGTCAGGGCTTTGAAAATTTACGTGGCCAGATCGGCTACAGTCAGAAAAACAGAAGCACTGTTTGTCATGTATGCAAACAACAAGATTGGTGCCCCTGCTTCAAAGTAGACTATTGCTCGCTGGATCTGTAACACGATTCAGCAGGCGCATTCTACGGCGGGATTGCCGTTACCTAAATCGGTCAAGGCCCATTCCACTAGGAAGGTGGGCTCTTCTTGGGCGGCTGCCAGAGGGGTCTCGGCGCTACAGCTGTGCCGAGCTACTACTTGGTCGGGTTCAAACTCCTTTGCAAAGTTCTATAAGTTTGATACCCTGGCTGAGGAGGACCTCCTGTTTGCTCAATAGGTGCTGCAGAGTCATCCGCACTCTCCCGCCCGTTTGGGAGCTTTGGTATAATCCCCATGGTCCTTACGGAGTCCCCAGCATCCTCTAGGACGTAAGAGAAAATAAGATTTTAAACCTACCGGTAAATCTTTTTCTCGTAGTCCGTAGAGGATGCTGGGCGCCCGTCCCAAGTGCGGACTACTTCTGCAAGACTTGTATATAGTTATTGCTTAAATAAGGGTTATGTTATAGTTTCATCGGTCTTGAACTGATGCTATGTCGTTTTCATACTGTTAACTGGATAGTATATCACAAGTTATACGGTGTGATTGGTGTGGCTGGTATGAATCTTGCCCTTGGATTAACAAAAATCCTTTCCTCGTACTGTCCGTCTCCTCTGGGCACAGTTTCTCTAACTGAGGTCTGGAGGAGGGGCATAGAGGGAGGAACCAGTACACACCAGATCTAAAGTCTTTCTTAAAGTGCCCATGTCTCCTGCGGAGCTCGTCTATCCCCATGGTCCTTACGGAGTCCCCAGCATCCTCTACGGACTACGAGAAAAAGATTTACCGGTAGGTTTAAAATCTTATTTTTTCTCTGTGATTTAGTCACCATATCTCTCCTTTATCTCTGCTAGTGCTGACTACACTGCGCAGGGGTTTGGGTAAGAGATATTGTGCTGCTGATAATTGTACTGTGTTACCTGATACTGCAAGTTATATCATGTCTGCTTCTGAGGGTAACGGTTCTGGGGCTGAACACACTACAGGTGTTGCTGAAGCCACTCTTATGAGGAAAATATAGCAGCTGGGGGCTCTGGTTCTGGGGGCTCCTTGCCCCCCAGTGGGACTGTGGCAATGGGGGTACATAATGACCTACCATGGGCCGCTTTTTCCACGCTTCTACATACACTAGTTAATAAACTAACACCCCCTATGGGACCCCCTATGCCGGTACAGCCGTATGTGGTCCCTGCAGCTAACGCGCCGTGGGCGGACGATTTATCTGCTCAATTGAGGAAGTTGAACCAGTCCCTGACTACTAAAAAGTCTGACCATCGCTCGCCTAAGCCCAAGGGGTCCTCTAAGCGAACTCTTGTCTCCTCACAGTCCACTGCTGTCACTGACACCTCGTCTGATGAGACGGCACTTACACTGACCCCACAGGTTCTGATTTGGATATGGCTGATGGGGAGGGTAGTTCACATGTGGATGTTCCTGATCTTTTGGAAGCTATTAAGTTGATTCTGCAGATTACTGATGATCCCGAGCCATCCGTCCCTCCTAAGAAACCAGATAGGTTCAAGCGTCAGAAGGTGGTTAAACAAGTTTTACCTCACTCTGACCACCTAGTGGCTATACATCAGGAACCCTGGGAAAACCCGGGTACGAAGTTTGTGCCTCAAAAGAAGATGCTTGCTCGCTATCCCCTCGCACCAGAGCTGTCTAAGAATTGGGAAACGCCTCCTCCAGTAAACTCACATGTGGCTAGGATGGTGGTTTCCTCAGCTCTACCTGTCACTACCGTCACGTCTCTAAAAGAGCCTACGGATAAACGTGTGGAGGGTTGTCTGAAAGCGATTTACACCCTCACGGGTGCTGCACAAAGGCCCACTATTGCAGCAACATGGGCTGCAGAGGCTATTGAAGCATGGGCCTTGGAGTTAGAAGCTGAAATCTCTTCTGACCATGCTAGACAATGCTTGTCATATATTGTCACAGCTTCTCGCTATATTAAAGAGGCGGCTTCTGATGCCGGTATCCTAGCAGCCAAGGCCTCTACTACGTCAGTCCTGGCTCGCTGGATAATGTGGCTGAGATCCTGGTCTATGGATCTGGACTCTAGAAAAACCCTGGAGGTACTCCCTTTCAAGGGAGATATTCTGTTTGGGGAGGACTTAAATAAGATTGTGGCTGACTTGGCTACTGCCAAAACTGCCTGTCTGCCAAGTACCGCTCCTTCTGTGGCGAAGGCTAAAGGTACGTCCTTTCGCCCCTTTCATCCTTCAGGTAAAGCAAAAGGTCAGTCGTACAACAAGCAGGCCCGCACTTCCAAACCTGGTAAGCCAAATCCCAAAAGAGCCTGGGCAGCCCGTCAGCCAGCTTCTAAGACCGATAAGCCTGCCGCATGACGGGGTGGGCCTCCCTCTGGGGGATCCCAGGGTGGGGGGCCGACTTCTAGGGTATACCCAGGAATGGTTGAAGACCACTTCAGATGCCTGAGTACGGGAAGTCGTCACTCGAGGTTACGCCATAGCCTTCAAAAACCGACGCCCTCATCGATTTTGCCGAACAGACGTCCCGTTGGACCAGACAAAGGCAAACGCTCTACATTCGGTGGTACAGACCATACAGGAGTCGTAGTACAGGTGCCTCTTGCGCAGAGGGGCCGGGGGTACTATTCTCCGCTGTTTCTAGTCCCGAAACCGAATGGGTCCTCCCGGCCCATTCTCAACCTCAAGGCATTGAACAGGTTTGTGAAGATTTCCAAGTTCCGTATGGAAACCCTTCGCTCTATAGTTCTGGCCCTGGAACCGGGGGACTACATGGTCTCCCTGGACATACAGGATGCTTACCTGCATATTCCTATAGCAGAGTCGCATCAGCAATACCTCAGGTTTGCGATTGGCAACCTCCATTACCAGTTTTGGGCGTTACCTTTTGGTTTAACTACGGCTCCGCGAGTCTTCACCAAAGTCATGGCGGTGATGACGGTGGTATTCCGCCGTCAAGGGGTCAGGATACTGCCGTATCTGGACGACTTGTTAATCCTGGCAAATTCCCCAGAAATTCTCCTGCGTCATCTGGATATGACTGTCCAGTTTCTACAAGCCCACGGGTGGCTCATCAACTGGAAGAAATCCTCCCTGGTCCCTGCTCAGAGCATGGTGCACCTGGGAGCGCTATTGGACACTCACAACCAGCGGTTGTTCTTGTCTCAGGAGAAAGTCCTGAAGCTTCAGGACAGTATTCGTTGCTTCCTTTCTCGTCCGCAAGTGTCGATACATTCGGCGATGCAGGTGCTGGGCCTCATGGTATCAGCATTCGACATGGTGGAGTATGCTCAATTCCATTCTCGCCACCTCCAGAAGCTGATTCTAGCCAAGTGGGACGGCCTGCCTCACCGGATCAGGTCTCACATGATCTCATTGACTCCGGAGGTCCGTCTGTCACTGCTCTGGTGGCTCCAGGACCGACAATTGTGCAGGGGCCGTCCATTCTGGATATCCAACTGGGTTCTGCTGACGACAGATGCCAATCTAAGATGTCGGGGCGCGGTGCTGGAGCAACACTCCCTTCAGGGTCGGTGGACCAAGGAGGAATCCCTCCTCTCGATCAACATTTTGGAATTGCGGGCGGTCTTCAATGCGTTGAACCTGGCCCAGCATTTAATTCAGAACCGTCCTGTGCAAGTACAGTCGGACAACGCCACCACAGTGGCTTACATAAATCATCAAGGCGGCACTCGAAGCCGTTTGGCAATGAAGGAAGTCTCACGGATTCTACATTGGGCGGAACGCCATCTACCGGCCATATCGGCAATATTTATTCCGGGAGTCCTGAATTGGGAAGCGGACTTTCTCAGTCGTCAGGACGTACATGCCGGCGAGTGGGGCCTCCATCCAGAAGTGTTTCAACTCCTAGTGGAAAAGTGGGGCCTTCCAGACGTAGATCTGATGGCGTCTCGACACAATCACAAGGTTCCGGTCTTCGGAGCAAGGACAAGGGGTCCTCAAGCAGCATTCGTGGATACACTGGCGGTGCCGTGGAGGTTTCGGCTGCTGTATGTGTTCCCTCCGGTGTCACTCCTGCCCAGGGTAATTTGGAAGTTCAAGCAAGAAAAAGGAAATCTGCTTCTCATAGCTCCAGCGTGGCCCAGACGGCACTGGTTCTCAGACCTGCAAGGCCTATAATCAGAGCATCCAATTCTACTTCCACAACGCCCAAACCTCCTCGTTCAGGGCCCCTGTGTCTACCAGGACCTAGCCCGGCTTCTTTGACGGCGTGGCTCTTGAAGCTTCCGTCTTAAGGGCTAAAGGGTTTTCTGAGGCGGTCATTCAAACTATGTTGCAGGCCCGGAAACCGGCTTCGGCTCGGATTTACTATAGGGTCTGGCATTCTTACTTTGTTTGGTGCGCATCTAACGATTATGACGCTTCCAAGTTTAGTATAGCCAAGTTGTTGGCTTTTCTTCAGCAGGGCCTCGACTTAGGCCTGCGTCTGGCCTCCCTCAAGGTTCAAATATCTGCCTTGTCGGTGTGGTTTCAGAGAAAAATTGCGACCTTACCTGATGTGCATACCTTTACTCAGGGTGTGTTGCGTATCCAACCTCCATATGTCCAGCCTGTGGCTCCTTGGGACTTGTCGGTGGTTTTGGAGGCGTTACAAGAGTCTCCGTTTGAACCTCTTGGTTCAGCTGATCTTAAGTGGCTTTCCCTTAAGGTGGTGTTTCTGCTGGCTATTGCCTCAGCTAGAAGAGTGTCGGATTTGGGTGCCTTGTCCTGTAGTTCCCCATATCTGATATTTCACTGTGACCGGGCGGTTCTTAGGACTCGTCCTGGATATTTACCTAAGGGGGTTTCTTCGTTCCGCCTTAACCAGGAGATTGTGGTTCCGGCACTTGTTTCTCCTGATCTGTCTCCCAAAAAGCGGTCTTTGGATGTGGTACGGGCTCTCCATATCTATGTGAAGAGAACTGCTTCTATTAGGAAATCTGATTCTCTCTTTGTACTGTTTAGTTTTCACAAACGGGGCTGGCCTGCTCACAAGCAAACTTTGGCCAGATGGATTAGAATGGTGATTGCACATGCTTATGTGAGGGCTGGTCTGTCTGCTCCTGCTCACATTACGGCCCATTCTGCTCGGTCTGTTGGACCTTCTTGGGCGGCCCGCCGTGGTGCGACCCTTGAACAATTGTGCAAGGCAGCTACGTGGTCCTCAGTGAACACGTTCATAAGGTTCTATGCCTTCGATACTGCCTCTTCCCAGGATGCTTCCTTTGGACGCCGGGTTCTTGTGCCCGCTACAGTGCGTCCCCTCCCATAAGGAACTGCTTTAGGACATCCCCAATGTCTATCCTTGTGGAGCCCAGTGTACCCCGCAGCAGAAAACAAGATTTATGGTAAGAACTTGCCTTTGTTAAATCTCTTTCTGCGAGGTACACTGGGCTCCACAAGGCGCCCACCCTGACGCACTTAGCTTCTTTGGGTTGGTTTGGCATTAGCCGCTGACACTTCTCTTGTCGTGAGAGTGTGGTGTATGTGGCTACTAACCGTTGTCGTCTCTTTTCCTGCTACTGCATTGGGCTGGTTAACTAAAAACTGAGCTCCTGTGCGGGGAGGCGGGGTTATAGAGGAGGCGGCACTGTGCATTCTGGGAACAGTCAAAGCTTTGAGCCTGTTGGTGCCTCGGATCAAGATCCTACTCTACACCCCCAATGTCTATCCTTGTGGAGCCCAGTGTACCTCGCAGAAAGAGATTTAAAAAAGGTAAGTTCTTACCTTAAATCTCGTTTTCTTCAGGACTCACAACTTGGATGTGAAGAATCAGTCCTGCCCCTATTTTGCAAACCACAATGTACCCCCAGAGCAGGGGAGCTCAATAAGCAGCCCCCCAGCTGTTGTCGAACTACTCATCCCAGCAAGCCCAGCCACAGTTTTGCTCTTAAGGCAGTGATTCCTAAACTGTATGCCTAGGCACCCGGGGGTGCCACAAGACACGTGCAGAGGTGCCTTGGGATGGTGGTCCAAGACCAAAACAAATAATTTATGGTCAAATTGTTAGGTAAAGCCAGTGCTATTGGCTGCCAATCATAAAATATGTGGACAATTAGAACCACAACTATAGCCACCACCACATAGCTGACCCTAACGGTGGCAGGTAAGCACAATTTACTTTAATAATGTTAAAAAAATTATCTTTAAGAAACTTTTGGCCTAGGGGTGCTTTGAAAAAATGCTGATACTCTAGGGCGCCCGTGATTCAAGAAAGTTTGGCAACCACTGTATTAGAGAATGCCAAAACTGTGACGGGGCGTGCTTGGATGTAGATAGGCCACATGTTGGGCATCCCTGTCCTAGAGCCGTGTCCTTGGTGCTGAAACTGAACCAGACCAAACTGACTGAGTGCTTGAGATTCTCCGTGTAGGGCCGCAGTCTGCTCACTTCCCACTCAGTACAGCAGGAGTTTCGGGAGACCTCTGTCTACCGTGAAATACCCCTGTCTTTGTACAATACATAAATCATGGTTTCTAAGTGAATCAAATGTTTTGGGTTCTGGTCCCATCCGCCCCCAACCTAAATTCCAACACCCCCCCCCCCCCCCCCACCTACTACTTTCCTCCCCAGTGATGTTACAATAGATGGATCCTGTGTACACGGTGTTGAATGTTTGATTTTTGGATAAAGAGGAAAAATAATGGCGGCCCGTTACAAATTGAATTTGTGCGTGTATAAATTGCAGACCTGTTGTGTACTAAACCAAGGTCAGCGAACACAGCCTTTCGATACACTCGGAAACCGTGAAATGACTGAGGTATGAGGTGACTCGTGCCTCTGGCTCCTGAAGAGCTGAGAGGCTGCATCTAAGACCATGGCTACGGTGCACTGGGTGGGGATGATAGGGTACTGCCTGAGGAGACGTAGAAAGACTGTGGAGTTACAGGAGATCTGGTCACCCCATGTTATCTGTCAGTGTGTTGCGTCATCCATGAGACAGTGGGCTGATCATGGTGTAGATTCATCACTGTGTGACTACACTGGAGGTGCCGGCCAGAAGACGTTTCACATGAGTTGTAGTGAGCGAGGTTCGGTTTTACTCGGTTTTACTCGGTTCTCAAAACGGCATCTTATTGGCTATCCAAAACACGTGACATCCGTGAGCCAATAAGATGCCGTTTTGAGAACCGAGTAAAACCGAGTAAAACCGAATCCGCTCATCACTAGTTTTACTTCCGCGCTCAGGTTTAATGCTAAATATTTGCATAGCTCCCTCTCTGACGGGGGATTTAATAGGCAAATAAAAGAGAGAATGCCTTGTGTTCTAGCGCCAAATCTTTGCATGCACAGATATACTCCTCCCTTTTTCTTTCTTTTTTCTTTTTTATATTATCTTTTCCTTTTTTTTATTTTTTTTTATTTTAAGATCTTTTTTTATTGAACAATCAATCAGTTTCCAGAGTCAAGGTACAAAGGGTGTAATACGCAGGCAAACATATAAATTATACGGGTTTAACAGAAATATAGTGGACCTTGTCTTTTCAAACACATGGAGTGATAATGACTGTCATTTTTTTCAGTGCAATAACAATAAATGTAAAAAGGTGACGGGGCCTAGATATTGGCAACTAAAATAAACAACCAAACTATACAATTTAGACATCAAATTGCATAATAAGAAAAAAGAAGAATAGAGAGGAAGAAATGAAAAGGAAGAAAACGAGAGTAACAGAAGGAATTAGGAGATATAAGACAAGGAAGAAGGATAAAGAGGAAAGATGATGAGAAAGAGAGTGAGAAAAAGTAAGGATAAGAACATGGGGGGGGGGGGGGGGGGGGGGGGGGCGGCTGAGGGCTTAAGCATCAACATAAGAAAATGCATCCATCCGAGATGAGACAAAATAGAGGATTCACCGAACCGATAGTAGAGTTACAGATCTATAAAAGTAGAGGGTGTGGACATCTGAATGAATTTTTTTTCTTCTTTCTTTTTTTTTTTTTTTCTCTTTTAAGAAATACGGTAGAACAAATACCAAGAGGTATTTTCTAATTTCTTCCAGATGCGGTTTTGTGTAGATGTAGGCAAACTTTCTATGAAGTTACCCCATTTCTTGTAGAAAAGCTGTACTCCCTTACCAATATGAAAAGCAGCCATGTGACACTCATGATAAAAGTGCAAGTTCCCATTCCTTCATGCTTGGAGTAGTCGGATTGATCCATTGGTTCAAAATGAATTGTGTAGCCACAGTAACCATTACTATTAATACCGGAATTAAATGAGAAATGTCAGATTTTGATAGCCATGGGAAAAAATCTGCAAATACCATAGGTCTGATTGACATAGGTACGTAGGTCTAGATGAAAGCTTTGTTTATATGTACAAGAAATTTGATCCAGAATTTTATTTTTCTGCATGACCAATAACTACGTGTTAAAGTGGATTCAAGTATTTTACATTTAGGACAAATTCCCAGCTCTAAAGGGGGGTACTCACGGAGAGATCCATGCTTAAAATCTAAGCAATCTGACTAGATTGCTTAGATTTTAAGCATGGATCACTCGTGTGTAGCCCCTACAGCGATAATGATGCGCAGCCCCGCACATCGCTATCGCTGGTGCTAGATTGGCCTGCCGTGCAGGCCAATCTAGCGGTTCGCTTATTTCACCCGCTGGGTGAAATGAGCGTCTCCCCCCGCACGCTCGGCACACCTCGCGCTGTGCTGAGCGGCCAGAGAGATGTGTGCTGAGCGGCCAGAGAGATGTGTGCTGAGCGGTTCGCTCAGCACACATCTCTCCCGTCTATAGGGCCCCTAAGGGGTGAAAATGTTTCCTTTGAGAGGGCGGTACGTACAATCTTTTCAGGACCCTAATATGGAGCTCTTGAAGTCAGGCTGATTTTAAGCTTTTGAGGACTAAATCAGTTTTCTTGGAGATTCCAGTGATCTCTGGAAAATCAGGGATTTCTTTTTTGTATTATGAGAACGCTGTACTTGTATGGTATCCTAAATGGTACTGTTGTAATGTAAATAATGTGAATGCATAAGTCTTCTGTTAGTTTGTTGAAGTGTCTTTGTCATTAAACGTACGCTTAACTAGTGCGCCGGTATACAGATACTGCCTCTTTGCCTATCAC